>NW_027263540.1:1166231-1212532 GCF_042370955.1 Sodiomyces alcalophilus JCM 7366 | reverse complement strand
GGGGGAATAAGGAAAGGCTCTAGGGGCCTAGAGGCCCGGAGGGGTGTTTACGGGGTCGCTTTAGCGGGCGGCCGGGACCGTGGCGGATAGGGGCGGCTTATAATAGGGTGGGAGAGGGGGAGGGGGAGGGATATCTAGGGCGGGGTTATAGGTGCGCCGCCTCGGTCTATCTTATAATATTAAACTCTTTTACCTGGTATTTATATACTTCCCGGGCTCTAGCGGCTTCGTATCTCTTAACCTAGTAGGCGTTATTAAAGGTATCGTGGTTTTTATTATATACGGCGTATCGCCGGGTAGCTTTTAGGGCTAATACTAGGGAGTTTTTAAAGCTATTTTAGTAGGTAGACTCGGGTTTAGTATAGTAGCGGCACCGCCTCTCTGCCTTTATGCACTAGGTAGCTCTATACCTAAACTATAGGTAATTAAAGTATCGTAGGAGGTTTATATTAGGATTATAGGGCTTATATAGGTAGCTACCGCCCTTTAGCAGGAGGCTATTCTATATAAGATTCTCCGCGCCTTCTAGTAAGGTTGTCTTAATAAGCAGTATCGCTACCTTACCGGTACCGTATCGGGGGAGTCGGGTCTTTACTTAGTGTATTTTTATATCGGAGTTAGAGGTGTATAGGGACTATAGGAGCTTATTTTTAGATAGTGGGCCTAGGACCGAATAAGGGATAGCTTTTACTAGGACTAGGTAGGTTCTGGTAGCTATTTTAGCCCTAGGGCCGAAGGCCTATTTAACCTAGTAATCGGCGAAGTTAGACTATTATTAGGCCCTTACGGTAAAGGTTAGGTATATATCGCCGCTAGGTAGTCTCCGAGCCGCTATAGCGTTATTATAGCCGGCGGCTATATTTACTGCTTAGATAATCTCCTTTAATAACCGGGCTTAGAGTACCGGGTCCGGCTAGTCTTTATATTTAATAATTAGTTCTTTATAGTGTTAAGCTAAGATTACTCGGGGGGGGGGGGGGGGGCTAGGTCTTATAGGGGTGCCACGACGGGTAGCGCTATAGCTACCGCGGTCTAGGTCGGCTTTATTCCTTTTCGGAGTCCTCCTTAATAGTACTATATACGGTGGCGTGGAGGTATATAATGGGGGCCGTTACGGTGCTCTGGCTATTAAGGCAGCGTAGCTTAATAAATTCTTCTACTAGCTCCACGACCTAATTAATCGTATTCCCGTTAGCTAGTAGACTTTGGATTAACGCCTTAACTTATTAGATCTTTGTTCTAGGGGCCCGCTAAGCCCCCGTGTTAGTCTCGGCTCGGTTATATACGAGATTACCTTAGTTTAGGCGGTAGGAGTCGAGTAGTGGTCGCTATTAGTGGAGGCGGTTTAAAGGATTTTTAGGAGGTAGGCTAGTCGCCACCACCCCTTCTATCGTATCCGCCCCCGTATCCGCACTACGGCTTCTACTCGGTGCTATCACGGCGTAGAGGAGGGAGTTAGGTTCCTTCTCTAATTAGTTTCGGCGTTTTTACTTAAGTTACGCGTCGGTTGGCTCGGATCCTATCCGTTTAACGGATACTTATAATCTTAAGTGTATAACTTAATTGCGTATAATAAGCGATCGATCTGTTGATTTAATTAACTCTATGGAAATCTCTGATCGTAGTGCTAAATTCCTGCCCTTATTCCTATAGCAGATCTACTCCTACTTTCGGGCCCGGAATAACCCGTTCCGAACCTGCTTTAGACTAGCCTATATAACACACCCCCTTAACTAAATAACTATACGGTAGTTACTTAGTTAAAGTTATTTATAAGCTTCTTCTATCGATATATCCCCTTCTATAACGTCCACGTAGCTTCTATTAAACTTCTCTTCTAGCTCCTCTGAATACTCTAGTAAGATCTGTTAATATCTGCTATTAATAACTCTTATATAGTTATAGGCAGAAGAATAGGGAGCATAAAGATATATATTTCCTTATACTAACTTATATATATTAATAATAGTAATAAAGCATATATGGCTTAATTTTTAATATATAAGGTTAGTAATATAAAATACAAGAAGAGAAGAAGGCTATTGTGTAATGTAACGCAGTCTACCACGTAATAGTAAACAATTATATAAGGTAAAAAGCTTATATTAAGTCTACTACGTAATACAATATCCTTTTCTTCTTTATTCCTTCGTGTATATATATCTGCTTCTTCTCTCTCTTCCTCTCTTTCTTCTTTTCCAAGCTAGTTATGATATTCTTAATATATACGGAGGTTATCTACAATAACTATTATATTCTACTAGATTATCTCGAAATTATCCATAGGTTATAAGCCCGGAAAGCTCTCCTTTATTCCGCTCCTCTCGATAATAATCCTGTCTCGAAGCTGCTCTTAAAGACAATTCGTTTCCTAGAACGCTTCCTGCTTTTCTAGCTGAGTTACTCTTCTAGCTACTCTTCCTGCTTTTCTAGCTAAGTTACTCTTCTAGCTACTCTTCCTATATAACGAGATAATCGCAGACCTATCGGCATATAGTCGGACCGGTAGCCACGCACGGACCACCGATCCGAATCTATCTCTATATAAGCACGGAGGGATTAGTTTAATCCCTTAAGTTAAAGTCTTGGTTTAAAGTCAGCGCTTAGTTAACGAATACACTGCGATTATTTTGCGATACTAAGCTATCGAGCCGTTTTTATAATATCTTTTCCTTAACTAAAGTCTACGGACTTCCTTTTCGTTATAATTCTTTGACTTTTATACCTTTAAGGTAGTTAGGCGAAAGATACTACTAAGAAGGACTTAAGGAACGAGTATCCCCCGGGGGGGAGCTAATAAGGCGGACGCTAAGTAGGCGCCCGTTATACCGAAGTTAATAATAACGGTACCCGAGTAGGGACCGGATAAGAATAAGGGGTCCACGGATACGCCGGTTACGCTTAGTCCTAAAGGTAGCGGGTCGTAGGTTAATTAGCGATCTATCGCCGGCTCCTTAACGTTAATATAAAAGGTGTTAATTATAATATTTTCGTAGTATCTCTAATAATAAAGCGATATTAATTAAGTTATTATAAAGAAGCTCGCTAAATAACCGGCGCCCCGGCGCGATTACGAAAAACCGCCGGTATATAGTTATAAGCTAATTAAAGAGTTATCCACGGTTATAGAAATCGACGACTAGTTAGTAGCGATTAAAGCTAGGAATTAGTTTGGACCTAGTGCCCTAGTGTTATAGTAGATCGAATGGGCTTTAACGAAGCTTAAATATACCTTCTAAATATCCTAGAGGCACTACACTAGGAAGATCGCTAACCCGAATAAATAACTTTACGGCGTTTACTCGGCGAGAGTATCTATCCCGGGATATATAACGGTACTATGACCGTAAGAAACTTTATAAGCTACGAATAACCGGCGATATAACGCCGATAAAGCTATTCGAATAATAGGATAACCTGTATAGGCTATTAGGCTAAGAGATAAGCGGAAGCGAAGAGTATGCGTACGACTATTTTAGTCGACTACCTCTATATATTAAGGATAAGATATAAGAGCGGAGAACTAAACTAGATAAGGCCGTGACGCTAGCTTAAGAAGTATAGCTATTCTAGGATACGAGTCCTATTAAGAAGGCGAGTAGTAAGCGATTAGATACCGGTTATAAAAGGACCTTATCGAACTTCTAGTATTCGGACGGTCGCTTAAGCCGGGTAAGCACCCCGGCGACTAGTCGGCGTACGCCTACTAAGCTAGGTAAGGACTTAAAGGGGGCGCCCTTAACGGGTTAAAAGGGCTCGGGCCTAGAGCTTTTATAAGTTTAGCCTAGCACGCGTACCTTTATAAGCGAGTACTATAACTATAGTAAAAAGGGTTATTATTCTAAAGACTGCTATAATAATAAGGAATAGCGGATAACGGCTAATAACGGGGCGGCGAAGAGTTATGCCCGTGTTAGTAATATACACGCTATATATAACGACCTTAATAACGATATTCGGGTTAAGGAACTCTATTTATCGGGAAACGAGTCGGTGTAGACGGGGAGGCCGAACCTACGCCTAATAACCGGCCGGCGATTATAGTTAGCGAGGTAATAAGATCTATAGCGATAATAATCCGTTACGGGAAGGAGATCGAGTATAGCATGGATTTAGATACCTATACGTAGGTAGATATTATTAGCCCGGCGTTAGTAGAACGCCTAGGGTTAAAACCGCTCTTAGAGGTTAAGACCCCGGAGATTAAAGGCTTTAACGGTAGCCTAGTAAGGGTTCGCGGAGTATACGGCTTAGCCTTCTATCTACTAGACGTAAAGGGGCGGCCACGCCTATTAAAAAGGGTCTTCCTGTATACGGATCGACTTAAGAGTACCGGATAATTACTGTTTTTAAACGATAATATAGGTTAGGAAGGTATTCTGATTAATACGGCCCGTTAAACGTTTATTTACGGGCCGATCTTTATTATAGACCCCGAGCTATATGCTCACGAGGTTATCGACAAGCGGGCGAAGGCGTACGTTATATATATCGCTACTATTACTATTATCGTACCGGGGACGCCGGATATAACTATTACGTTTATAAACGATAAGGTGATATACGGACTAGTTATCGAACTACCGCCGGAAGTCGCCGACTACCAGGATATATTTTCGGAATAAGCCGCGAAGGAGCCGCCCTTATTAAAGGATGCTAAATACACGATTAACCTATAAGATAGGAAGGAACTGCTATTCGTGCTATTATATCCCTTATCTCGAGCCTAGTTAAAGGAGCTAAAGAAGTATATCGCTAAAGGGATAGCGAGCGGTCGTATTTAACGGTTAATAAGCCCCGCGGGCTTACCGGTGCTATTCGTGCCTAAGAAGGATAGTAGCCTATGACTCTACGTTAATTATTAAGGATTAAACGCTATAACGATTAAAAACAGGTACCCCTTACCCCTAATCGGCGAGCTATTAGATAGGCTTTCCGGGGTAAAGTACTTTTCTAAGGTAGATATCTAAGATACCTATTATAGAATCCGGATTAAGAAGGAGGACCGCTAAAAAACGGCGTTTAGAACGCGATATAGCCACTACGAGTATCCGGTTATACTACTCGGACTAATAAATACTCCGGCTACCTTCTAGGCATATATTCACTAAGCACTCGCCGGTTTACTAGATATATACTATATCGCTTACCTAGACGATATCCTTATATATTCCACGTTAAGGAATAGCATATAAAGGACCTAAAGAAGGTCTTAGATCGGCTTAGTAGGGCCTAGCTATATATAAAGCTATTAAAGTATGAATTTTACTATAACCGAGTAGACTTTTTAGGGTTTATAGTAACCCGCGAAGGTATCGCGATAGATTCGGAACGTATATATATAGTCGCCGAGTAGCCGGCGCCTAAGTCGTTCTAGGATATCTAAGTCTTCCTTGGTTTTACTAACTTCTATAAAAGGTTTATTAAGGGGTACTCCCGGGTTATAACGCCGTTAACTACGCTACTAAAGGGTAGTTAAGCGGGTAAGAAAAAAGGACCTTTTAAGTTCCTAAATAACGCTAAGCGGGTATTTAAACTACTAAAGGTCGCCTTTAGGTCGGCGACTATTCTACGGCACTAGAATCTAGTATTAGATATAAGGGTCGAGACGGACGCCTCGAATAAGGCTATTTCCGGGATCCTAAGTTAGAAGTATAAGACTAGATAGCGACTAGTCGCCTACTTCACGTGGAAGCTTACTAAGATAGAGTAACGATAGGGTATAGGATAGTAGGAGCTATTAGCTATAATAGAAAGCCTTAAGTATTAGCGTTACTATCTTAAAGGCATCGGATAGGTATTTATAGTGCTAACGGACTATTAGGCGCTTAAAGGCGTGCTAAACACGCTAGTGCGGGACCTTCGCGGAAGGCTTGCTAGGTGGGTATACTAATTATCGTTATTCGATTTCGAGTTATAGTACCGCCTAGGCAAAACTAACCCGGTAGACGGCCTATTAAGATAGCCGGATTATATAGTGGATAAGACGCTATACGATAATATACTCCCTACCCTATTATAAAGGTTACGACTAGTTAGCGACCTCTCGATAAGCGTTTATTAACGGATCGCGAGTATCCACCTTACCCTAATAAGTAACGTGGTAAAGATTATATACGTTTAAGCTGCTTAAGTACTATTACCCGAATATAGGCCTAATAAACGTAAGCGGGCATAGACTCTATAGGAGGGGGCCCTGCCTAGCTTAAAAGATAAGGACGGAAAAGGGCTATAACCCCTATATCCTGTTAATAGTACCTGGCGTGTTATTATCGCTGCTATTACCCGCTCCCGAATATAAGATATAGGGTATAGGGCGACTACCTAACGAAGGGTCGCCGATAAGATATCGCTAACGCCTAAGGCTAATAAGGCTAGGGTTACTATAATACCGGATTAGTATATCCCACGTTCTATAGCCTAAGAGCTAGCCAGGAATAAAGCGGTAGGTCGGCGTACTATTAGTAAGGAACTAAAAGATCCAGTTAGAGGGCTATGGACCACTAACCCGGATTGTCTATCCTTAATCAGGAATATTCGCTAAGGGACCGGAATAAGAGCGGGGTACTCTTTTAAAGAAAAGGATATACTACTATTTAAAGGATAGTTAGTACTACCTATACAGGGCTCCCTAAGAGGTTCTATAATACCACCACGATAACCCTAGGGCGGGGTATATAGGAGCGAATAAAACGCTTAAGCTAATTTCTAGGAAGTTCTACTAAGTAGACTTAGCGGCGGATATTCGCGATTACGTCGCTGTATATTCGGCGTATTAAGGGGTATAGGTGCCACGATATAAACTATATAGCCAGCTATAGACGCTACCGCTACCTATATATCTATTCTAAAAGATTAGTATAGATTTTATTACCGGTCTACCGCCTATAAAAAGGGCCGATAGGTAAATATATAACGCTATTTTAGTGGTTATCGACCGGTATATAAAGTATAGCCTATTTATTCCTCTAAAGAAGGACTTAATAGCACCCTAGCTAGCGGCGCTGCTATATAAGGAAATTAAGTGCTAATTCGGTAGCGTAAAGGGTATAATAATAGACCAGGATAAGCTATTTACTAGTTAGTTTTAGATAGAGTTCTGCTATAAGCAGGTAAACGCTTAGCGACTATCCACCGTATACTACCCGTAAACGGATAGTTAAACGGAATAAATATATTAATTGCTAATTAAGTACCTATAAACGATTACCGGTAATATAACGATATAATAGCCTATTTAGTTATTATAAGCAGGGTTCGCCTATAATAATAACGAGTATTCCTCGCTTAGTATTTCGCTATATAAAGCATTATACGGGTACTATCTATATATAATAGAGTATATCCGCCCTAAGGATAATACCCGAGTATAGGGTATTTAAGAACGTATTAAGAAGCTAACGGAGGTTTAGCGAAAGGTCCGCAAATACTAGGCATATACTATAAAGCACTAGGCTCGGCACTATAATAAACACTACTAGCCGTAGTAATATAAGGTAGGCGACGTTATTAGACGATTTATAAAAAACTTCTAATTCCGGTAAGAGTTAAAGCTAGCACCGCGATATATTCGGGTATAAGTAACTAAAAGGATCGGCGAGTAGACGTATAGGGTTCGCCTCTCTTTATAGTATATCAGGATACACGATATGTTCCTAGTATTATTATTAGAACCGTTAAAGGACCGAATAGCCGTAAAGCTATTAGCGAAGGATCTCCCGCTTCTAAAGGAGGAGTAAGATAAATAGGAGGTAGAAGATATCGTTAGTTATAAGGAAGAATAAAGGAAAACGTTTTACCTTATGAAATAAGCGGGTTAGCCGGTAAAGTATAATACCTAGGAACTAGAGGACCACCTAGACAACGCTTTAGGGATCCGGAAAAGGTACTAGAAGCATAAAAAACATATATATATAAAGTGGAACGACTATAAGATAGTATAAGGCGCTAAAGAGTTATCGGGTATAAAAATAAAAACTTAATTATAGGCTATAATAACCTTTCCGTATAGTAACTTAATAAACAGGGTTAATACCCCGACTAGCCCTAAAGACTATTAGTATAAAGTTTAATGCTATTACGGGCGATTAATACCGGTAAAAGCTCGGCGGATAAAAGAAAAGAAATTAATCGTCGAAGCTATAAAAATCAGTCTCCGCGCTAAAGGTAGCGCCGGATAAACGGTGGCGGTTAGGGCGGAAAGGTCCGGGGACCGTTTGCTCCTTATCGTTATTATTAATAGTAGACGGGGCGGCGGACATATATCGACGGAGAGTATAAGCAGGCTCGGGCTTAGCGGCGGGAAGCTAGCTAACGGAAGGCCCGGTATAAGGAGCATAACTATAATAAGGAGTCGCTATACGGCTAGCAAAACGACGACTAAGTAAGGGCTAACGGGCTTCGTCGATAGCCGCTAATAAAGTAATAAGGCCGGGTAAGGTTAGGAAAGCCTTAATACCCTCCTAATTATCCTTATTAGGATAAGGGCAGCGATATATCGCCTATAGGTCGGTAAGATAACACCGGAAAAAAGGAATATCCTATAAATTATCCTCGCGGGGGGGGGGGGGGGGGCGAATCTAGTCTAGGAGGACCGCGGCGTTATTATCGGTAACACGACCAAGGCGATACATAAACTCTAGTATTATAACTAAGCGTAGAGAAGTAACCTTATCTAAGAGAGAAGCTGCTAATTCTATTAACAATCAGTATAGGGTCGCCGAACGCTTAGCGGAAATAAAAACTCATAGCTTTAATAGGAAGCTTATAATCGCCGCGCAGGATAACCGCCTAGAACCACTTATAGGTATTAAAGATATAGGTATAGGCACCTTAATACTAGATTAGCGTTAAATCGTTATTCTTATTAAGTATACGCTTACTATAATTCTATAATAGCTAAGCTATACCTATTAAAAACTCTGGAATCTAATAAAAAGATTTTAGTATAAAAATAAGGAAACACTAAAAGACCGTTAAATATACAGCGGTGTATTATTACTAGTTATAAGCGTAAATATTATAGCGGCTAGCGCGTATACGGCTAGTAGACTTATTAAGGTATTTAATCTCGATATAACTACCTAATCGAGTAATATAACGCTAGTAAGGCGCCTTATCGGCGATAAAGCCGAACTATCCCTAAGGTTTATTAAATAGACGCTTACTTATAGTAAGAGCCACCTATAAAGAAACGTCTAATATAATAGCAGCGAGAGGACGGTATAAGAAGTTATTATAATTAATAAAGGGGTAAGGAGGAATCATCGCTAAATAATTAGCGGTTATTATAATAAAAAGATAGTTATAAAAGGGAAATTAAACACTATAAGGAAAATTACGTAACGGACCTATAAACACGTCGCTGAACGGTTACCTAAGGCTAGGTATAGTATCCGCGAAAGGTTAAATAACTAATAATAATAATAAGCATCGCGGAGTTTCTATAGTAATATTCGGATAAATTATAAGGTATATAGCCAGCGATAAAACGCTAACAGGCAGGTAAATAAAGGAGCGGCTACTCTTTTCTTTCCTTACGGGTTTTTAATAAGGGCTCGTATAAAACTATATAAAAAGAGATAATTAATCGCGATAAACGCGTAATTAAAGGCATTATAATAATACGAGTCTACGGGACTAGACTTGTTAGGAAGGGGGGTAGTGTAATAAGATGATCGCAGCTCTATCGGCATATAGTCGGACCGATAACCGCGCACGGACCACCGACCCGAACCTATCTCTATGCGTACGCTAAGGGATTAGTTTAATCCCTTAAGTTAAAGTCTTGGTTTTAAAGTCAGCGCTTAGTTAACGAATATACTACGATTATTCTGCGATACTAAGCTATCGAGCCTTTTCTATAATATCTTTTCCTTGACTAAAGTCTACGGACTTTCCTTTCGTTATATCCTACTACTCTTCTAGCTACTCTTCTAGCTACTCTTCTAGCTACTCTTCTAGCTACTCTTCTAGCTACTCTTCTAGCTACTCTTCTAGCTACTCTTCTAGCTACTCTTCTAGCTACTCTTCTAGCTACTCTTCTAGCTACTCTTCTAGCTACTCTTCTAGCTACTCTTCTAGCTACTCTTCTAGCTACTCTTCTAGCTAAGCACCACTATTTGCAGCCGCCCTGTCTGGTATTTGCAGCCCTCTCTATCCTATTTCGGAAGGCTATGCGAGTCCGCGTAGTAATCTGCATACGCCACGATCTTGGCTGCGGATGTCGCGTACCGGTATGTATATATTAGGATAAGACTTTCTTACCTAATCTTATCTCTTATATCTGTAACTGTAAATTCACTACTTATAATAACCTTCTGTATATGAACCTCTAGGCGATACGAATATATCACGTCTACCTACCTAGAGGTAGAAGAGAGTAGTAGAAAAGGGTGGTGGAAAAGGGTGGTGGAAAAGGGTGGTGGAAAAGAGGGCGGAAATATTTTTCTTATAAAGCCATGTAATTAGTTACGTAATCAGTCACGTAATCAGTTATATAATTGGTTATATAACTAGTCACGTGACTAAGAGCTAATAATATATATATATTAATATAATATAATATAGTATATAAGAAGTTACGTGATTAGTTATATAACTAATTACGTGACTAATTACGTGACTGATTATATAACTAATTACGTGACTGATTATATAACTGATTATATGGTCTTATAAGAAAATCTTTTCCGTCCTCTTTTCTACTACTCTTTTCTACCCTTTTCCACCACCCTTTTCTACTACCCTTTTCTACTACCCTGTTCTACTACTCTTCTACCCTCTTTTTAGCCCTCGGACAGGTAAAGGATATCGGGTATTCTAAGATACTTAAAGATAATAAAAATAATCGAAAAATAGCTGTGATTTTATAGTATAGAGTATTCGAGATAAGTCATAGTGAATAGCGGGAGTCTTAATACTATAAAAATTTTGTTATGATCCGGGGTACGTTGTATATACCGGTACGGGACATCTGCAGCCAAGATCGTGGCGTATACACACTACTACGCAGCCTGGTGTAACCTTCCTGATTAGGTTTAGGACGCTTACAAATAGTAGACAGGCCGCTTAGAAATAGTGGTACTCTCCTAAGACTAATCCACCCTGTCGCACAGGCTGGCCCAAAGCAGGTTCGGAGCGGGTTGTTCCGGGCCCGAAAGTGGGAGTGGATCTGCCGCAGGAATAAGGGCAGGAATTTAGCACTACGATTAGAGATTTGCACAGAGTTAATTAAATTAATAGATCGAGCGCTTATTTTATATAATTAAGTTATACGCTGTATATAATAATTAAGAGTCTTATTTTTACTTAATAACCTTTTAAAGCTATTTACGCCGAGCTGCCTATAGCTATAACCGACTATAACCTTAAATACGACTATCTATACAAGCCATAAAGACTAGGAACTATAGAAGCGCCTTTATAAAGTCAGGGCCCGTAGTAACGGAGTCTAGGACTTCCTACGCCCTAACGATCCGGCTCCGAGGCCGTAGCGAGCCACGCGTCCCGAATTTACCTCCTACGCCTCTATCGCTAATATTAACGGGTAGCCTACTAATATCTCCGAGCTAACGGCTATAGGCAAGGCCGCTTATACCAAAGACTACCGATAATATAAAGAAGACCGTAAAGACTACGAATCCTATTAGAAAGGCATTAACGGTATACTTAAGTAGGTGGAAGAGTCTATCGTAGCGAAGAGACGGAAGGCCCTGATAAAGGGTATAACCCCGGAAGAGATCTACGTAGTAGTGTAAGCTAACGCCGTACCCTATATCGCGACCCGTATAAAAGACTCCTAAAGGAACTATAATATATATAAGACTAAGCCGCCCACTAACCCCCGAAAGGTGGGCGCCTAGCTAGACGATTAGCAGGACCGGCTTTAGGACTATTATAACATCGGGATATATAATAAGCGGCGGGAGATTTAGATTAACGATTTCTTTAACGCTATACGACCTGCCCTAGGTAACTAGGTGGATATAAAGGAAGCAACGCTAAACCTTAAAATAGTGTCGGCGATAGCCCTTATCGCGGAAGGGAAGAAGGCGGCGGAATAACTTAACGTACCGCTAACCCGAAGCTATAGAACTATAGCCTTCCTGGCCTTAAACCTAGGCGATAATAATAACGGACTATAATAGGCCGGGAGGGCTAACCGGAGCAGTAACCGGACCGGAGCCTAGCAGGGCCGTAGTGCCTACTCTAAAGGTAAGTTAACTAACCGTATAAGCTCTAAGCGCCGGTAATCACTCTTTTATAAGGACGAGTACCCCGTATACTACCGGCGCGGCCACGATCTATAGGGGTACTAAATACTATTCCCGGAGTTAGCGCCGGAGGGTTTTTAAGCTAACGACCCTATTAGGAGGCTCGTGGAGAAGTCCCTTAGGATAGACCGGGATTTATAGAGCGCAATAGAAAGGATTAGGTCCCGGAATAAAAAGAAGAGGACCGCCGCTACCACCACCGAATATAAAGTTATAGATAATAATAACGAAGCCGGTAACGGCGGCGGTAACGGCGATAATAATAATAAAGCCCTCGAGGAGGCGTGACTATATACGGCTATAAAAGCCGCCGGTAATAATAACGAAGTCTCCTTTAAGAGGACCGCGAAGCTAGAAAAGCTTATACGAGCTGCGTAACGTAAGGCGTTAAACACTATCCGTTCCGAGCCACGCCGGCTAGAAGCTCCGGAGGCCGCCCTCTCGGCCACCGTATATCCTTTACGGCAGTCCGCTATATTACACTTAGGTGCTATATCCCACGTTTTTTATAATAAAAGCAGATTTATAGATTATAGACCGGCCCGCCCTGGTAACGTTATAATCGCCGGGACTATAACGGTGCCGATTTAAGGCTATAGAGACGTTATTATTATAATAGAAGGAATAGCCGGCCCGATAAAATTCCGGTTAAAAGACGTAGCCTACTGCGAAGATTTTATCTATAACTTAGCCTTTAATAAGAAGATACGTTAGAACGGTTATTAGTGGGATTAAGAGCCGCCGAACGATTATATACGCCGCCGTGACCGATTAATCCTTTATAAGCTAAGTGTCCACTACGATTAAACCGTTATAGAGCTCTTTCTAGTCACTAACGCCCCCGTTATAACTGCTTTTCCAGCCCCGAGTCTATTAATCCGAAAACCGATCGAGAGGGTAGCTAGCTAAGCCGACGGTAACCTATAGTATCTCCGGCTAGGGCACGCTAGCCCTAATATAATAAAATAACTAAAAGAGCAGTTATAGGGCGTTAAACTAAAGGGACCAGGAACGGTAGAGTGCGACGCCTGCGCTTAGTCGAAGATAAGTCGTTAGATTAGCAGGCGGACCCGTATAGCTCTAAGCTACGCCGGCGAGAGGTAGGCGATCGATTTTACGGAGTTCCTACTAACCGCCGAGGGATATATAAGGATTATATTCTTCACGGATCGATATAGCGGGTTCGTGGCCTGCTACGTTATAACGTTAAAGAGGGCCTCCGAAATCTATATAGTTATAAACTAATATATCTAATAGGTTCAGAGTTAATTTAACCGGCAGGTACGGGTCTTTAAGTATAATAACAAACTAATATAATCGCTCGAAATACAGGGCATGGTTAAGGGTTTTAGTATCTAGTTAGAGTCCTCTTTAGCAGAGACCCCCGCTTAGAATAGTGGTGCCGAAAGATCTAGGGCTATTATTATAGAGAAGGTATAAGCTATACGAATATACTCCCGATTACCCGATTTCCTATGGGTTAAAGTCGTTCTTACTGCCGCTTACGTATAAAACAGAACGCCTAAACAACGCCTTAGCTAGAAGACCCCGTTTAAAGTTATCTATTAACATAAGCCGTAACTAGGGCACCTTCGGGCCTTTAGTTATAAAGCCTTTCCTATAACCAGAGCAGCTCTAATAAGGTCCGGAAAGCTTTAAAACCGGCTAGCGCCACGGGCCTATATCGGCTACCTCGTAGGCTACGATTCAACCAATATATATACCGTATCTAGGTTCCTGGTCTTCGAAGGAACAGGATTATCCGTACATATAATATTATTTTTAACGAATAAGAGTATTTTAACGGTAGACTCAAAGCCCTAAAGGACGATTTACGTTAATTAACAGAAGAGCAGCTAGCGGATATTATTAATCAGATCCGCCTACCAGAGTCGTATATAATTAAACAGGGCGAACCGTAAGTTAAGGTAGCCGATAAGGCAGCTAATACGTTTATAACAGCACACTTCGAGCCTATTCTCTAGTCGGGTAGCGAGGTTAACGAACCTCTCCTAAGGGCTGCGCCTACCGGCCTCGAGGCTCGGGGAGTAGAACCATTTATAAAGCCCGAGAGGCCGGAACGACCGTTCTTAGCGCCTAAGAGGCCGAAAACGGTGGGAGGAGCTTATAAAGCCTATTAGGCCGGAGCTAGAAAAAGACTCTTCCACGGCTACGATTAATCACTAACGCCCTGATAGTTACCTTCTAACTCTACTAGAAACCCCTCCTTAGGCAGGGCTCACGGCGGCTGCTTTCACGGGCTATATGCCTATAGAGCAGGGGGGAGCTAAATTTCGAAGCTATAGCAGTAACCGAGTCTAGATCTCTGCGTTTAACGCAGGAAGATATACCCTATCAGTCCGTAATTTAAATAGTAAGCCGCTAACGAAATTAAAAATCAAAAAGGCAATTAAAAGACCTCACCGTAAAATACACCGTAAATAACTGCCGGCCCCTCCGAGAAATCAATAAGACCTTAAAAACCACCTGTACAAAATCCTATTCCGACAGGCCTAAAGGGATTACCTAAAGAGTTATAAAGAGATAGGCTGGTGGATCACGGTGCCGAAAGACAGGGCGAAGGGGCATTAAGTACTAGGCTATATATAGGTGATAACCTATAAGTTTAACAAGCACGGCTTTCTATCAAAGTGCAAGGCTAGATTAGTGATCCATAGAGATTAATAGTATCAGGACTCGTTAAAAGATATATATACAGCCATTCTCGCCGGCCACTCCTTTAAATCGTTAATAGCGATCGCCGCTCGCTTCGACCTATCCTTAATATATTATAACGTCATTAACGCCTTCGTGCATGCCCCTCTACCCCACGATATATATATACGGTTCCCGCCCGGGACCGCGGTGCCGGGTTAATTACTGCTACTAAAGAAGGCGTTACACGGGCTACGGGAGTCTCTATTACTATAGAAAAAGCATATTATAAAAGTGCTAAAAAGAGACGGGTTTAAGATAGTACCGTAAAAGCCCTACTGCTTTATACGCCATGGGTTAATCCTATTCTTTTATATAGATAATATCGTGATCGGCTTTAAGGAAGACTTTAGGGAAGAGATAGAATAGGCTATCGTAAGCTTATAAGAGCACTATGCCCTATAGGGCGGGCAGCCACTATAATAGTTCCTTAGGATTAAGGTTATTCGGGACCGTCCCTCGAGGAAGATATAGTTATTATAACGCGATTATATCGTGAAGGTAGGATATCTATTATTAACGGTATCTAACTATAAACCCATAAGTCCTATAAAGCCGGCAGAGCTACTGCCGTACGCTAGGAAGTCCACTACCGTTAAGAGCTATTAATAAAAGATAGGATTAGTTCTGTACGCTATAGTGATTATACGCCCCGATATCGCCTTTATAGTATTATAACTCTACAGATTTAATATAAACCCGAGCCGTTAGTATCACGAAGTAGCCGACTATTTAATCCGATATCTGCTAGCTATATAAACCTACGCCCTGGAACTAGGTGGTGGCGACTCTATTAAGGTGTTTACTAACGCGTCCTTTATAGATAACTTAATTAATTATAAGAGCAGTCAGGTATTTATAATACGCCTATTTAGAGGCATAATAGCCTGGTAAGCTAATAAGTAAGTAACGGTGATAACGTTAATAATAGAGGCAGAGCTACTCTCGCTGGTATAAGGTGCGAAGGAAGGGATATTCACGATGAGGCTATTAGAGGCGATAGGCGTGATATTTAATAATCCACGATTAAAGATATAATACGATAACAGCTAAACGATACGCCTACTAACGGCGGAGATCGCTTAACTAAATACGCGATTACGGCACGTGGATATATATAACTGCTGGTTACGAGAGGCGTAGTAGTATAGAAGGATCGAAGTCAGCTATATTATAAGCGCCGATATAATAGCCGATAGATTAATAAAGGCCCTGTCTAGGGAAAAGTTTATAAGCTTCAGGAAATAGGTGGGAGTGATAGATATACAGGGACGCCTTTATATAAATAAGCTAGAGGAGATCTTACCGGAATATCTAGAAGAGCTAGAAGAGAAATTCGATAGGAGCTACGTGGACGTTATGGAAGGGGATATATCGATGGAAGACGCCTGTGAATAACGTTAACTAAGTAACTATTATATAGTTGTTTAGTTAGGGGGCTGTGTCGTATAGGCTGGCCTAAAGCAGGTTCGGAGCGGGTTATTCCGGGTCCGAAAGTAGGAGTGGATCTGCCGCAGGAATAAGGGCAGGAATATAGCACTACGATCAGAGATTTCCACAGAGTCAATTGAATCAACAGATCGATCGCTTATTTTACGTAATTAAGTTATACGCTGTATGCAACACACCCTTCCTAGATCTTCCTAGGACCCGTCAGGGCTTTATTTTGTTTCGTGGAATTTCTAGGAATTTTCCGAGATTTTCAAGCATTTTTTCTAGAATTCCCCTCGTTTTCCTGAATTCCCGGCCTTCCGGGATTACCCCTGCCTTCAGGGAATTCCCCTCTTCCCGGGGATATTCACTATCTTCGAGATTTTCCTTCTTTTCGTGCAAAAAGCTTATTTTCGTACCAGAAAACTTAAATCCGTTCGGATTTGCTACCGTGGTTCGGCCCGCTTTTTCTAACTAATAATACCTTTTTCCGACCGATAGAGGTTCTACCCGTTATCTCCTGCCTTTTGGCATCTCTTCTCGACCGACAGAGGTTATCTTTTTCCTTTACTTTTGACCGGAAACGAACGATCGATTCGAATAACCGATATAAAATAAGGAAAGAGAGATAAAGCAAAACAAGAACAGGAATTAAACCGGTAAAAAAGAGCCATAAGTATACCGTTACGCCACTTATATTATGTCTTTCTACATGGCTATTTAAAGTGGCTTATAAAAGTGGTTTAAATACTTAGCTATGGTTAAGTAGAAGTCTTTACTTAGATATTATCTAGAATAACCAACCGTTTTACAAACCGTTTTCAGTTCCGAATCCACTATCTATTACTCTATTCATAGAGTATATAAGAGGCCTTCCTTTTCCTTAACTATATTAGGAGGTAATAAGGAATAACGGAGATATAAAAGAGATCCTTTATCTTACCACTTCGTGGTTATTAAGGTTATATAACCTTAGTTATATCTTTTATAAGTAACTATTAAAATATACTTCTTCTTATTACAGAAAGCTTTAAAGGAACTATAACTTTAAGCCATTTTCTTTATTCTAAAAGAAAAGAGAAAAGTCTTAATACTTAAGGCATACTTCCCTTTATTAAGGAAAGCTTTTAAGCAAATCATAGCTTCTAGCTATTTCCTGTATCATTAAAAGCAAAAGAAGGAAAGAAGAGTCTTTATACTATAGTAGATTATTATCTACGCTTATAGTAAGAGTCTTAAACTTATAAATATAACCAAACCTCTATTAGATATAAAGCATAGGTTACTCTATTATTATAAAAGAGCCTTATAAAGCTTAAGACTTTATATTCCTTTATAAAACCTAGCAGTCATGAATTATTCTTAATTGAATATCTTTCTGTATAATGGTACAGAAAATAATCGTGTATCTACACGAGCTCTTTATTATATTATTCTAAGAGTGCTAAGAGTACTCTTAATAGGTCTATAACTTTATATATCAATTTAATTAATAAGTAGAACTAAGTCCGGTTACTACTATACTTCGTAATAAGCAGACTTAGTTAATAGTTATTATCTTACTTCTTAATAAAAGAAGTAGTTACAATGAATCTTTAAGAATTCTTTAAAAGAAAAGATATAGAAAAAAAAGGATACTATAATCACTGTTTTAAAGCAAGATATCTCCGCTTTATTATACCCTAAATAACACCCTAATACCTATTAGGTTAAGGGGGGTCAAGATATAAACAGTTTAAGAGAGAAATCCTTTAAAGGAGTATTACGGCTCTAAGCCTCGCTTCTATTTTTCTTAATAAAGAAAAGAGGTAATAAAGACTTTATGTTTTTAAGCCTCGTATCTATTCCTCTTAAAAAAGGAAAGGGGTAATAAAGAATTTTATATTTACCTCTTACCTAGAAAAGATAAGGTTCTATATCTTTATCTAATAAGGAATTTAATATATGAAGGAGCTAGAAAGATTATAAATTATATCTCTATGACTTCAGAATATAATATGACTTTACTATCTTAAAGACTATAACGTTTAAATTGTCCTGGTAATATAACCAGTGATTTAAGTATTAATATACTTATCCTATTTACTATATCTACCTAAAAAGCTATGGATATTATGGAAGAAATAGAAGAGGTAAAGCCTCCTATTATTCATAATAAACTGGTTATAAAATCAGTTAATGAATTAAATAAATGAAGTATCATCTTCGTGGCCTTATAATATCAAACAGAGTTATTGTTTTGATAGTGAAGTTACTTTACTTCTATCTAAAAAGGCATTATTTATCTCTATTATATCCTATTAATAGCAGAAGCGGGTACTAGTGTTATAGTATCAAAATATCTATAAAGAGTATATGGCCTTAGGCGACTAAGAATATAGTCCCTTTGAAGGACTACTTAGATATATTCCTTCTTATGGCTAAGAAGTCTTCCTACTTTCTATAATAAATAACAGACTTGATAATAATATTATTTTATTACTCTTTAGATATATACTATATTTATATCTATAACGGTTTATTAAATCTTATAACTATCTACGCTAAAAGTCGAAGATTTCTACATCTTAGAAGGAACAAAGCAAGGAACATATTGAAGACCTAGGATTTATCTATCCATAAATAGATCTAATTCTATCTTTAAAAGGTCTAGGGTTTATATATCCAAAAATAGACCGGGTAGAAAAACAGTAATATAAAAGCAAAGAAAAGCTTTTATTTAAAGGCTTTTATATTCTTAAAGCATATAAGGTTAAGTCATTTAACCTAAGGCCTTAGCAGTTTGTTTAAAAATACTCTACTTCGCTAAAGGATTAATTATATCCAAAGAAGAGGTTAATAATATAAGAACTGTATTGCTTAAAACCAATTAGGGACCGCGAAGTACTCTCTTCACCAAGACGTCTTATTACAGACGTTCTATCTATATAAGTCCCCCATACACATAAACCATGTAGCTTGAGTTATAAGCTATGGTTAGTATAGTTAGAAAGATTAAATTTAGCTTCCTATACAGGTTTAAAAAATACTTTTAGGGTAAATGCTATTAAGCTTATCCTCTTATTTTAGTTATAAGACTATAAAGTGCCTTTTAAATTAAAAAGCCTGATACTTCGAAGAAAAAGACTTTACTAGTCTATAACGTATTATATTATACGGACCTTAATATTAGAAAATCAGAACTACGGTTCTTACATGGTCTATAAATAGGGTTATATCACTATACGGAGTTCGGTTTCTATAAGAAATAATAGCGAACTTAAAAGCGTATATATATAATAATCGGTTTCTATTTTAGTATATAAATAACCGAAAGTCTTCAAAGCAGCGCAAGGAGTCTGATTTAATTATTCTAATTTAGGAATAACAGACTATGACTTCCCCTTAAAGGCGATCCTGCAAAAGAACAATTCCTCTATCTGAAGAAGATAAATAATAATCACATCACAAATTATCCAAAGGGCTACAACCTATAGCGGCATCAGGGCTCCAACCCAGACTCAGTCTTATATAAAAAGACCCGCCGTATTAATAGGATCGTTAAAATTCCTCTATATATCTATGAGTATAAGAGGTAAAAAAGGCATTTCCAAATTCCAGATACCCTCTAGTTTATCTAGGAGTGGTGCTTCTATCTTTTTTCTAAAAAGGGAAGCTATAAGGACTTTATCTGTGAGTCTTAAAGGCCAGATTACGATCTAAAAGTAAGGCCTTACTATATTAATCAGAAGATATATTTAAGGAAGTCTTTAGCAGTTTGTTACAGAGTATTTACTCTTTACTGCAAATCATATACGAACCAGCCATCTAAAGCAAAACCTATAAAGCCCGAATAAATTATAAAGGATAGAGGCTATAGAAGCTGAGATTCGCAGAAAAATCTAGAATACCACGTATATTATATATACTATCTCCTAAAGAGGATACAACGCTGCCTATTGACCTAAAGGGGGGTGGTAGGTCTAAAAGATATATTAAATGCGGTTATACTAAGAAGCCAATATAAGGCCGGGTGGGTTACATATGGTATTGAAAATGGGCACTTAAGTGCTGTAAAACCATGATTAATTACCTATAAAGCATATAGCTATAGGTTAACCTATATTGTCGGAGTTTATCTTGGTTAGATACTATACAGCTATAATCTGCTACAAACTCAAATAGCGAGTATACCCTAACCAGTTAATATACGCTATACAGTATATATGTTCTGAAATGGATATTAAGTTATCTATATAACCTTATAGTCTTTATGGCTATTATAAGGCTTAAAGCCAATATTACAGGCTAAAAGGCAACGCATTATTCGGGCTATAAAAGCCCGTATCACTGGCATTGACTGCTTGTAGAATTTCTAATATTCTAGGGAGTATAATATCTTCTAAAGTAAAGCTGCCTAAAATATTATAAGTCCTGCTATAAAAAGACTTAAGTAATAAGTGATATACTTATTAAAGGTTCTATCTCCATTAACAGGGAGTTTCAAAAGACTAGTTAAGGCTATTAAACTACTATTAATTCCGAAAGGAAGGTATAAGCCTATACTACCTAAAAGTTATAGTAGTATATAACTAAAGTCTTTAACGGCATATACCCCTATTACTACTCAAAGAATACTTCATTTCCTATTATAAACAGAAGTATAGAAGGCCTACATAAGATATACTAACAGAAACAGGTGCCTTACTTTACCTAGTACTGCAAAATAGACTAATATCAGTCTATGCGGTATCTATATACTAGGTATTATAGTAACCCGTTAAAAGACTATTTTATAGCTTTAAAAGAAGGGCTAAGGCAAAATTCTATCCTGATACAGTCTGTATAAGACGTATATGTATATTCGGTTACTGCCTAAGAGATCTTAATATCTATACTTAAGAGGATCTTGTTTTAGATTCCGGTATAGAAAAGCCAATTAACCCTCTATTATCTTATAAGGTTACGAGGGGGCTACCAGATTTACTTAATCCCTAAAAGTTAAAAAGATATTAACAGATAATCCAATCGCTCTTAGTATTTATACTGTAATGGGAATATAATAACCGTATATTTAATACAGTATCATTATTATAACCAGGGGTATTAACTATATAACATAAACCCAAAACTGGTATATAAGTATTTCCAACTAAACTCGCAGAGTTACAAGCTTTTATTAATTACTTATATCATTAAATCAAAAAGGCTAGTAAATCAGGGGGGTAGTGGGTTTTTCACTCTATTATTTTACCACATTCCAACCTAGAAGGCTTTTACCTAAATTATAGGGCTTTTACCTAGGTATAAGGATTTTAAAACGTTTTGCCTATCTTAAAAAGTCTCAGGATCTCTTACTTAGATTATAAGAGATTTACCTCGGAAGTAGGTTTTTTACCTATATAGGGTTACCCTCTAGGTTTTCCTACTATTATACTTAGAGTATTTCCTCCCTATCATAAGGGTTTTTGCCTAAGTTAAAGAATTATCCGCCTTTTAAGGCGATTTTCTTAAATCAAAGAGGGGTTTTTGAAATACTTTTTTCCCCTATAGTATGCATAGAATTCTATGGACTCATTCTTTGTATAAAAGAAAGAAAGTCGAAAAGAAGAGCTCTAATACCCTTTTAAGCAGCTATTAATTTAGCACTAAATGCTATCTAGGCTAGATTGCCTAGCTTACGGGGGGGGTGTTAATATCTGCTATTAATAACTATTATATAGTTATAGGCAGAAGAATAAGGAGCAAAAAGATATATATTTCCTTATACTAACTTATATATATTAATAATATTAATAAAGCATTTATGGCTTGATTATTAATACATAAGGTTAGTGATATGAAATACAAGAAGAGAAGAAGTCTATTGCGTAACGTAACGCAGTCTACCACGTAATAGTAAACTATTACGTAAGGTAAAAAGCTTATATTAAGTGTACTGCGCAATGCAGAAAGCCTATATTAAGTCTACTGCGTAATACAGAAAGCTTATATTAAGTCTACTGCGTAATACAGTATCCTTTTCTTCTTTATTCCTTCGTCTATATATGTCTGCTTCTTCTCTCTCTTCCTCTCTTTCTTCTTTTCTAAGCTAGTTATGATATTCTTCATATATACCGAGGTTATCTACGATAACTATTATATTCTACTGGATTATCTCGAAATCATTCACAAGATCTCCTCCAGCTTATTTATATCGACTCGTCCCTGTATATCTATTACTCCTACCTATTCCCTAAAGCTTATAAACCTTTCCCTAGACAGAACCTTTATTAATCTATTAGCGATTATATCGGCGCTTATAACGTAGCTGACTTTAATCCTTCTATACTACTACGCCTTTTATAACTAATAGTTATGTATATCTACGTGCCGTAATCGTGTATTTAATTAAGCGATCTCTGCCGTTAGTAGGCGTATCGTTTAGCTATTATCGTATCGTATCTTTAGTCGTGGATCGTCGAATTTTATACCTATCGCCTCTAATGGTCTCTTCGTGAATATCCATTTCTTCGCACCTTATATAAGCGAGAGTAGCTCCGCCTTTATTATTAATGTTATAACCATTACTTATTTATTAGCTTGGCAGGCTACTATACCTGAAAACCGGCGTATTATAAATGCCTAACTACTTTTTCGATTAATTAAGTTATCCGTAAAAGACACGTCGGTGACCACCTTAATAGAGTCGCCACCACCTAATTCCAAGGCGTAGGTTTATATAGCCAGCGAATATCGGATTAAATAGTCGGCTGCTTCGTGATACTAACGGCTCGGATTTATATTGAATCTACAGAGTCGAGATACTATAAAGGCGATATCAGGGCGTGTAATCACTATAGCGTATAGGACGGATCCTATTGGTTATTAATAGCTTTTAACGGTAGTGGATTTCCCTGCGTGTGGCAGCAGCTCTGCCGGCTTTATAGGGCTTATAGGCTTATAATTAGATACCGTTAATAATAGATATCCTACCTTCACGATATAATCGCGTTATAATAACTATATCTTCCTCGAGGAACGGTCCCGAATAACCTTAATTCTAAGGAGCCACTATAGTGGCTGCCCGCCTTATAGAGTATAGTGCTCTCATAGGCTCGCGATAGCCTATTCTATCTCTTTCTTAAAGTCTTCCTTAAAGCCGATCACGATATCGTCTATATAAAAGAACAGGATTAGCCCACGGCGTATAAAGCAGCAGGGCTCTTACGGCACTATCTTAAACCCGTCTTCTTTTAACACTTCCATAATATACTTTCACTATAGCAATAAAGACTCCCGCAGCCCATATGACGGCTTCTTCAGCAATAATAATTAACCCGGCGCCGCGGTCCGGGGCGGGAACCGTATATCTATATCGTGTAGCAGGGGGGCATACATGAACGCGTTAACGATATCGTACTATATCAAGGATAGGTCGAAGCAGGCGGTAATGGCTATTAACGATCTAAAGGGGCGACCAGCGAGAGTAGCTATATATATATCTTCTAATAAGTCCTGATACTATTAATCTCCGCGGACTACTAATCTAGCCTTATACTTCTATAAAAAGCCATGCTTATTAAACTTATAGGTTATTACCTATATATAGCTAAGCACCTAATACCCCTTCGCCCCATCCTTTAGCACTATAATCTATAAGCCTATCTCTTTATAACTCTTTAGGTGATCCCTTTAGGCTTATAGGAACAGGATTTCGTATAGGTAGTTTTTAAGGTCTTATTAATTTCTAGGAGGGGCCGGTAGGTCTTTACGGTGTATCTTACAGGGTCTCTTAAGTGCCTTTTTGATTTTAACTTCGTTAGCGGCTTACTATTTAAATTACAGACTAATAGAGCATATCTTCGTGCGTTAAACGCAGAGATCTAGGCTCAGTTACTATTATAGCTTTGAAATTTAGCACCCCTCTACTCTATTGGTATATAGCCAGTGAAAGCAGCCGCCGTGAGCCCTGCCTAAGGAGGGGTTTCTAGTAGAGTTAGAAGGTGACTACCTAGGCGTTAGTAATTAATCGCGGCTATAAAAGAGTCTTTTTCTAGCTCCGGCATTATAGGCTCTATAAGCTCCTCCTACCGTTCTGGCCTCTCGGGCGCTATAAACGGTCATTTCGGCCTCTTAGGCTCTATAAATAGTTCTACCCCCCGAGCCTCAAGGCCGG
Source organism: Sodiomyces alcalophilus JCM 7366 (assembly GCF_042370955.1). Taxonomy (NCBI): domain Eukaryota; kingdom Fungi; phylum Ascomycota; class Sordariomycetes; order Glomerellales; family Plectosphaerellaceae; genus Sodiomyces; species Sodiomyces alcalophilus. Next base: position 1,187,974 of record NW_027263540.1, on the reverse strand, counting down.
CAGGCGTAGCCCTTAGAAGAGATTCGTTAACCTCGCTACCCGACTAGAGAATAGACTCGAAGTATACTATTATATATATCTTAGGCGACGACGGCTCGTCTTACTTAATTATATATATATCTAGTAGGCGGATCTAATTAATAATATCCGCTAGCTATTAGGTGCCGGACCTCCGGTACCTAAGTACCGGATAGTAACGAGTCACGATAGGGTTCTAGACCGGGGGCGGATTATAGATAACTACGGAGTATCCGGTCCGGGACCTAACTCGACGTTAGCTATAACGTAGTCGGTACCGGGGTATAAGTCGAGTTATCGCTATAGGCTAACGGATAGGGATCGATCGGATAGAATAGGCTTTAATCGGGCAGAATAGACTCCCGTGCTAGACTAGAGCTGGCTAGTATATATATAAGAAAGGATAGATGGCCGCCTTAGGATAAGGAGGCTAGCGATTAATTTAACTCTTTAGTACCCCCTACCTTTTAACTTAAGTATAATCACGTCCTAACCATAAAGTGCCTTATCCTGATTATATCTTTACTCTTCCTAATTACCCACTTAATATATTAATCGCTCTCCCCCTCTAAGGGCGTAAGAACCGTTAAGAAGTTAAGATAAGATAGCTAACCTAATTAATAATTAATAGATACTTAATACCGCTAAGTAGCCGGAATAAGCCTAGCCGGATACTAGTTCGCCTATACCTATTACTAAGACACCGCCGGGTTAGGAGCACGAACCTACGCCTATAACGGAACCTGGTGCCCCCGAACTTTAATAGGACCCTAACCCCGTTTAAGCTAATTATAGACTACCTATAAAAGGGCGTCCGATTATTATTTATTCGACGCCTACCACTTTGATATCCTCGGGCCCTCTAGCCCGTAAGCCGCTTCCTCTTAGGCCCCCTTATAAGCAGGCCCCCAAGGAGTAGCCGATATACTAGTAACTAGAAGAACGCCTACGCCACCTAAAATAAAACAGGGAGCGTAGACTCGAGCGCTAGCTAGAACTTAAGGAACTAGCTATCTATTAACTTAGTCTTAATTAGGACTGGCTATAGGATTTAGGCAGCACGGTAGTTAAACGTTTCGCTAGCGGATAAGCGGTTCCGGTCCCCGTTAATTAGTATACGCCTATAAGAGGTCCCGGTATCTAGACTAATTAGGCTAAGGTTAACTACTATTTTCCGAAATAGGACGGGATATCCTAGGCTAAGTACCAGACCTTTATCTATAAGATAAAGGAACGGTTTATAATTAACCCCTATAGCTTTCTAACTAACGCTACTAAGAACTACTTTATTATCTCCTACTTACCCCCTTATATCGAAAAGCGGAGGCCTTAATATAACTTTTAGAGAGCCGCTTTAGGGGCAGGCTATAGTCACGATATAGCTAGTATAACCAGCGTAACGATTAAGGTAATCGATAAGGGTACCGGGATTAGACGGCGGCTCTAGCTGCTTAGGCCTAGACTATAGGCTAGTCCTAGAGTTCTTCCGACCTAGCACCTAGATAAGGCGAGCTATTTTCTTCTTCCTCCCGTCCACCTATTAAGAATATTATTTATTATAAGTACTAATAGCGAGGCCACTATACGAGTACCTATAATAACCCTCGCGTTAAGCGGTAGAACCTAAGGCAGAATCCGAATAACCAGCCTATAGCCAGGACGAGGCTAGCGGTAGGCCGTGTTGTAGTCGAGGACCGATAAGAACCTTCCCTGCCCGAGGACGGAAAGGCCCCTATTAAATACGTGGAGGCCTATATTAGTATTCGTAAAGGCAGGGGTTAGGTTATAACTCTAGCGCGTTTAGATAGCGGCGCCGATAATAATATAGTAGACCGGTCCCTTATAGGCCCGGACTAGGTTATAACGGGACCCTGATTATAGGTAGGATAGTTATTCGACAGCGTGATAATAATAACCTATAAAATAGTATCCAGAATTATTAAGATAAAAGACTATTAGGGCCGTATAAAAATCTAATAGGACGAGTTCTATATTATAGACCTCGACCCGTCTAGCCCTAAGATTATCCTGGGTCTGCCCTAGCTAGGATAAGTTAACCCTAACGTCGATTAGGCGCGAAAGACTTAGACTTACCCTATTATAAGAGGTGACCTAGAACTAGTTATATCCCGAAGAAATATTAGAAAGGTAAGAGAAGACGTATAGTAGGTGTTAATACTAAAGTTACCTAAAGAAGCCTTTTTTCGGTTAGGCTAGATAAGCCTATAGCAGGACCTAGATAAGGCCGAATTAGAACTATTAGATAAAGAACCGGATAAAGATTATCCCGAGGCTCCTTTTACCCTACCCGACTAATATAAGGACTTTGCTAACGTGTTTAATATTAAGGACACGGGCCGACTCCCCGCTTACTAACGCTAGGACCACGGTATTAATATAGAGGAAGGGAAGATACTATTATTTAGGCCTATCTACCCTTTACTAATATAAGAACTTAAAGTACTCCGATAATATATTAAGGATATACTCGCGAAGGGTTGGATTAGACTATTAAGTAGTCCGGCAGGAGCCCCTATCCTGTTTATCCCGAAGAAGGGTAGGAAACTACGGCTCTGCGTTAACTACCGCGGGCTTAATAAGGTAACAGTTAAGGATCGCACCCTACTCCTACTAATTTATAAGATCCTGGATAGGCTATTTACCGCTAATTATTATATAAAGTTAGACCTTAAGAATACCTACTACCGGCTTTATATCCGGGGGGGAGACGAATAGAAGACGGCTTTCCGGATAAAGTATAGGCACTTCGAATACCTTATAATAGTATTCGGACTCACGAACGCCCCGGCGAGCTTTTAACGATATATTAACTAGGCCCTGTCCGGTCTTATAGATACTATCTATATAATATACCTTAATAATATCTTAATTTATAGTCGGGACCTAGATAAGCACCGGGTATATATACGTTAAGTATTATAGTAACTCCGTGACTAGTCGCTCTTTACTAATCCGGAGAAATATAAGTTTAAGACCCGTAAAGTCGAATTCCTTAGGTTTATCTATAGTCCTAAGGGAGTCTATATAAACCCTGCGCGTATTAAAGCTATCCGCGATTAGGAGGAGCCTAATACCGTGAAGAAGATTTAAGTCTTTACCGGCTTTACCGGGCTTTATAGGAGGTTTATTAAGAACTACTTAAAGGTGGCCATACCGTTAATAGATCTAACTAAGGGGGGGAACCCCGGGATTATCGTTTTCGGACTAGAGGCTAAGATAGTATTTACCGAAATAAAGAGGCTTTTTATAAAGGCACCCGTCCTTTAGCACTTTAACCCTATATTGCCTATACGTATTAAGCCCGATATATCGGTGTTTATAATCGGCGTAGTTATTAGCTAACTTAAGGATAGAATATAGCGTTTTATCGTGTTTATATCCCGGAAACTATATAGGCCCGAACTTAATTATAGTATGCCTAATTCGGAGCTAATAGTAATTATTAAAGTATTCCGTACCTAAAGGCATTACGTGGCTTATAGCTAGACTCCCGTGTTAGTCCTTACTAACTACCTAAATTACGATACTTAATAGATAAGCTAAAGTTAAAGGTGTAGTATACACGCTGGCTTAAAGAAATTATAGCCTATGATTTTAAGATTAAGTACTAGCCGGGCTTATTAAACCTAGCTAATAGCCTTTTATAGAAGCCGTAGTATACCCCGAATAACTCCGAAGTTACCTCCGAATATACTAAGGCCGCGGAAGCGTTTTTAAGAAAGTTTATCCTAGGATTAATTACCTTAGGAGCGGTTACTAATCCTAACTCGCCTATATTATATAAAGGAATTATTAAGGCTTAGGCCAAAGACCCGTTTTATATAAACTAGTAAGAAGCTAATAATAACCGATAAAGGGCTAGCCCTTAGTCCTAAGATAAATAAGGTATCTTATATTTTCGAGGAAAGGGTTTTATACCTAACTATTCCGGTTTACGTAGGAAGGTCCTATAAGTATTCTATAATAGCCCGATAGCTAGCTATTATAGAATTAAGAGAACCGTCCGATGGATCTCTGGCTATTACTTCTAGAATTATATATCTAAGGATATTCGGGAGTTTATCCCTACCTATCTAGTATACTAGCATACTATGTCTAGGTATTATAAGCTATATAGCGAGCTAATATATCTTCTTATTCCTAAACGTTTATTTTTAGCGATTTCGATTAATTTTATTACTAGTCTACTACCCGTAATAAGGGCAGGCCGTAAAAAGGATATAATTTTAGTCGTGGTCTACTGTCTAACTATGTATATAATATATATTCCGACTAGTAATGCCCTAATAGCGCCCGGACTTATAGATACGTTATAGATATATATCTTTTATCGGTTCGGTCTTCTAGATAGCATTATTTTAGACTAGGGGGCCCTTTTTACTAATCGTTTTTAGGTAGCTATTTATCGTTACCTAGGCATGGATCGCCGCCTATCTATTATATGGTATCCATAGACGGATAGATAAACGGAACGATAAAACCAGAATTTAGAATATTACTTATAAGCTTATTACACGTTATAATAAGACGACTAGGTGGATAAGTTAGGACTAGCTAAGTTTATATATAATATAGTATAGTATTTAGCTATAAAGATAACCCCCGTAGAGGCACTAATAGGCTATAACCTAAGGGGGCCCGATAAAGTAAAGTTACGCTAAGCTAGCGAAGTCCGCCCCGTAAAGGCGGACCGGCGTGCCGCCTAACTAGTAGCCGATTATAAGACTATAGCTAAACTAATTTAGAGGGCTTAGGCGATATACGAACGTTAGTATAATCGGGGGCGCACGGCCTAACGGTTTAAGATTAGTAACTATATCCTGCTCTCTACGAAGAACCTAAAGTAACGCCGGCTATCTTATAAGTTAAGGGATAAGTATATTAGACCCTATAAGATTATATAAGTAGTGGGTAGCCACGGACTAGCCTATAGGTTAGAGCTGCCCGCTAGTATAAAGATATATAACGTGTTCCTTATTTTATTACTTAAGCTATAAAGGTCTCGTGACGGATAACTACCTAAACCGTAGGACGTCGTGGTCGAACTATAAAAAGACAACGACTATAAGGTAAAAGCTATTATAGCCCACCGCTACTAGGGTAAACTATATAAATATTTTATTAAGTAGGCAGGCTAGGGCTATATAGATAATACCTAGAAACCTATAAGGAATATACTAGCGGAACTAATTAACAGATATTTTATACACGTTCTAATAACGACTATAGTATAGCGGGGACTAGATTAGGACGATATAGTAATAGATTAAGGATACACGGAGTGCCTTAAAAGGCTTTTTTATTAAAAAAAAAGAAAAAAAAAGAAAAGGAATAAAATTCCTTTCTAAAAAAAAAAAAAAAAAAAAAAAAAAACATAAGAGAGGGGGATTAGTCGGCGGTAAGGCCGGTAAGACTTAGCTATAGGTTATCGTCGAGTTCCTATATTATTATATTAGCGGAAGGGGGAGGAGGAGGGGGAGGAGTTAGGGTGGTAGGTAAGGGGGTATCTCTACCCTTATCTTTATTATCGTTATTATTAGTCGTGGTATTATTCTTAACTAGAATAGGGGTAGCCTTTTTCTTAGCCTTACCTTTTTTCTGGGTACATAACGGTCCCGGAGTGGGTATACTATAAACGCCGTTACTAGCGCCTAGGTTAGGGAGTACTACCCCGGTGTTACTGTTTACGATAAGACCGGTAACCGATCCTGTGGCGGTAATACCGCCCTAAACCCCTAGGAACTGCTTTAGTAGATCCGGGATCTCCTTCTAGGCCTTTAGGGAGGCCGATATTTCCTTTAATAAGGCCGCGACTTATTCTAGGGTATCTTATTTAGCGGCAGTAATCTCTTTATCGTCGCGCTGCTTAGCCTACGCGCCCTTACCGGAACCATAGGTGGTCTTGGCCTTATACTTACCGAGGCTAACCTTTAAGATTTACTAAGCTTAGAGCGTAGCTTCCTATTATAGCTATTAGTATATAGTTAAGCCCGGGATAAGATATACTTATAATATAGGCTTTACTAAACCCGCCGGGCTATACCTTAGCGGCCTTTAGGATATCCTATAAGACTTTAGCGGCGGCCTTACCCGTTATCGGTAACTAATTAACGCTTAGTATTAAACGGACCACGGAGCGGTCTATAGCAGAGGGAGTATAAGCCTATATTAAGGCATAAATAACTACCGTTAACCTAGTAGTAGTAGCATTTCGCCGATCTCTCTATAAGGTATATAAGTAAGGAGTTAAATAAAGGCTAATAATAGACTACGCACTAGTATTATAACGGCACGACTTATATAAGATAGTGCCTATATCCTTTAAATCTAAGTCGGCTAGATAGCCGGCGCACTATAAGCACGGGGCTTATAGAGCCTTACCCTTGCCTATATCGACGAGCTTAGCTATACCGGGCGTAGCGGCGTTAGCGGCCGGGGCGTTAACGGCGGTAGTCTTCTTCTAACGTTTACTAGGAGTTCTAGCTATACTATTACCGCTAATAGCGGTATGTTTCTTATTGCTCTTAGGAGCTATAGTGAATAAACGACGCTATAATAGTGGCTAGCCTATATTCTAACCACGCGCTAAACGATATAGGAGGAACTTATAATAAGGTAAAATAATAATAGCTATACTAAGAAAACGAGGCTAGAACAAAAAGATCGGAGTTAGCGATAAGACGCGACGCAGATCGATAAAGCAAATAAATTTATATTAAGCTATTATCGGCTAGTCTTAACTCTATCGCGGAGTAGCGTGGGATTACTTATAAACCTAGTTATTTAATTTAATAAAGTTAATTAGAATAGGGTAAAAAGAGGAAAATAATAAGAATAGGATCGTAGGAAAAACAGAATAGGATATCTATAAGGTTAGGTAGGACTAGCCCCCTGCTTTACTTATATAGAAGGAATAATAAAGGTAATATTATAAGTAGAAGGAGCGACCACCTTAGTATTATAATAAAGGTATTCGTAGGCTAACCTTACTAAAGGTACTCGGCATAATAAAGTAGTCGGGATAGGATTATATTATAACTAGAATAGGGTCACTATAAAGGAAGATATTCCGGAATAGGTAATTAGAGGAAGGAATATAACGGGCAGATTAGGCTAGGGTTATAATAGAGTTATTAGGCGGATCGGGGGTAAAGAGGATATAGAGATATATCGGGTTAGAGGAAGATATAGGAATATTAAATTAGTATTAAGGTTTCCGGAACGGAAACTATAAAGACGGGGCGCCCTATTAGGTACCGGACCTCCGGTACCTAAGTACCGGATAGTAACGAGTCACGATAGGGTTCTAGACCGGGGGCGGATTATAAACGACTATAGAGTATCCAGTCCGGGACCTAACTCGACGTTAGCTATAACGTAATCGGTACCGGGGCATAAGTCGAGTTATCTCCACGGGCTAACGGATAGGGATTAATCGGATAAAATAGGCTTTAATCGGGCAGAATAGACTCCTATACTAGACCAGGGCTGGCTAGTACGTGTATAAGAAAGGATAGATAGCCGCCTTAGGATAAGGAGGCCAGCGATTAATTTGACTTTTTAGCACCCCCTACCTTTTAACTTGAGTGTGATCACGTCCTAACCACTAAGTGTCTTATCCTGATTATCTCTTCACTCTTCGCGATTACCCACTTAATACTAGCTTTTTTTCCGTTAATTAACGTAAGTCGTCCTTTAAGGCTTCGTGACTACTATTAAAATACTCTTTTTTATTAAAGATAACGTTATATATACGAATAATCCCGTTCCTTCTAAGGCCAGGAACCTAAATACGGTAAATATTAGTTAAATCGTATTCTATAAGGTAGCCTATATAGGCCCACGGCGCTAGTCGATTTTAAAGCTTTCTAGACCTTATTAAAGCTGCTCTGGTTATAGGAAAAGCTTTATAGCTAAAGGCCCGAAGGTGGCCTAGCTACGGCTTACGTTAATAAAGGACCTCGAACAAGGTCTTCTAGCTAAGGCGTTATTTTAGCGTTCTGTTTTATACGTAAGCGGTAGTAGGAACGACTTTAACCTATAGGAAATCGGGTAATCGGGAGTGGATTCGTATAGCTCGTGCCTTTAGTATAATAAGAGCCCTAGATCTTTTAGCACCACTATTCTAAGCGGGGGTCTCTACTAAAGAGGACTCTAATTAGATACTAAAACCTTTAGCTAAGCCCTATATTTCGAGCGATTATATTAGTTCGTTATTATACTTAAAGACCCGTACCTGCCGCTTAAATTAACTCTAAACCTATCGGATATATTAGTTTATAACTATATAGATATCGGAGGCCCTCTTTAACGTTATAACGTAACAGGCCACGAATCCGCTATATCGATCCGTAAAGAATATAATCTGTATATAACCCTCGGCTATTAGTTAGAACTCCGTGAAATTAATCGCCCACCTCTCGCCGGCGTAGCTCGGAGCTATACGGGTTCGCCGGCTAATCTAACGACTTATCTTCGATTAGGCGTAGGCGTTATACTCCACCGTTCCTAGTCCCTTTAGTTTACCGCCCTATAAGTACTCTTCTAGTTACTTTATTATATCAGGGCCAGCGTGCCCTAAACGGAGATACTATACGTTACTATCGGCTTAACTGGCTATTCTCTTAATTAGTTTTCGAAAAGGCTCCTTATTACTAGTCCACGAATAGGCTAGTAAGATAGAATACTATTAACCTAGAAGAGTAGTACCGGCTAGGGCGTTAGTAACTAAAAAGAGCTTTATAACGGTTTAATCGTAATAGACACTTAGCTCATAAAGGATTTATTAATCACGGCGGCGTATATAATCGTTTAGTGGCTCCTAGTCCTACTAGTAACCGTTCTAAGGTATCTTCTTATTTAAGACTAAGTTATGGACAAAATCTTTATAGTAGGCTACGTCCTTTAACCGGAACTTTATTAGGCCGGCCATTCCTTCTATTATAATAATAACGTCTCTATATCTTTAAATCGGCACCGTTATAGTACCGGCGATTATAACGTTACTAGGGCGGGCCGGTTTATAATCCGTAAATCTGCTTCTATTCTAGAAAATATAGGAGGTGGCACCTAAGTCTAATATAGCGGACTACTATAAAGGATGTACGGCGGCTAAGAGGGCGGCCGCCGGGGCTTTTAACTGGCATGGCTTTATTCAGCTATTAGCGCCGCCGCTGCCGTCTTTATTCTTATTAGGTTCGAGTTATTCCGACTGTACCGCTTAGTTATTCCGACTATAGTTCAGACCTAGACTCTAATCTTCCTACCAATCTACATCGTCAATCTACATCGTCAATCTACATCGTCGATCTACATCGTCGATCTACATCGTCAATCTATATTGTTAATCTATATCGTTAATCTATAGATATAGACAGCGCGTTCCGTTACCTCGTTATATAAAGTAAGAATAAGATAGCTGCGGTCGCGTAGGCGTGGGTATAGACGTGGAAGACGAAGAGAAAGACGAAGACGAAGATAAAGGAGTTACTGCTACTAGCTCGATCGATCGAATAAGCTATCCGTTAATGACTTAAGTATATCCGAGCGATTGTATTGATAAAAAAAGACGTCGAAGTGGTTTATAACCGTGGTTACGAAGGGTCTATGTCGAACTACAGTCGGAATAACCAAGTGGGACAGTCGGAATAACTCGAACCTATTATTATCGGTCACTTTACCGCCACCACTAACTTCGTTATTATTATCGGTGGCTTTACCGCTACCACTAACTTCGTTATTATTATCGGTAACGGTAGTCCTTTTATCCATATATAGTCACGCCGCCTCGAAGACTTTGTTATTATTATTACCGCCACGGACTTCGTTATTATTATCCGTGGCTTTACCGCCGCCGCGGAGTTTGTTATTATTATCCGTAACGGCGGTCCCTTTCTTTTTATTCCGGGACCTAATCTTCTCCACGGCGCTTTATAGGTCCCGGTCTATCCTCAGGGACTTCTCCACGAGCCTCTTAACCGAGTCGTTAGCTTAGAAGCCCTCCAGGGCTACCTCTAAGAATAGTATCTAGTAGCCCTATAAATCGTGGCCGCGGCAAAAGCACGCGGGATACTCGTCCTTATTAAAAAGAGATTATCTACGCTTAGAGCATATACGGTTAGTTAACTTACCTTTAGGGTAGGCGGTACGGCCCCGCTAGGCTCTGGTTCGGTTAGCCCTCCCGGCCTATTATAGCCCGTTATTATCGTTACCTTTACCTAGGTTTAGGGCCGGGAAGGCTATAGTTCTATAGCTTCGAGTAGGCAGTATATTAAGTTATTCCGCCGCCTTCTTCCTTTCCGCGATAAGGGTTATCGCCGATACTATTTTAAAGTCTAGCGTTACTTCCTTTATATCTACCTAGTTACCTAGGGCAGGTCGTATAGCGATAAAGAAGTCGTTAATCTAAATCTCCCGGGGTTCGTTATATATCCCGACGTTATAATAGTCCTAAAGCCGGTCCTGCTAGTCGTCTAGCTAGGCGGCCTATTCCTATAAAGGTCGTAGTTCTTTTAGGAGTCCTTTATACGGATCGCGATATAGGGTATAGCGTTAGCTTATACTGCTATGTAGATCTTTTCCGAGGTCGTGCCCTTTATTAAGGCCTTCCGTCTCTTCGCTACGATAAACTCTTCCACCCACGTAAGTATACCGTTAATACCCTTCTGATAGGTCTCGTAGTCCTTACGATCTTCTTTATATCGGCGCTAGTCTTTGGTATAGGCGGCCTTACTTATAACCGTTAGCTCGGAGATATTAATAGGTTACCCATTAATATTAGCGATAGAGGCGTAGGAGGTAAATTCGGGGCGTATAGCTCGCTACGGCCCCGGGACTAGATTATCAGAGCGTAGGAAATCCTAGACTCCGTTACTACGGGCCCTAACTTTATAGAGGCGTTACTATAGCTCCTAGTATTCGTGGCTCGTGTAGATAGTCGTATTTAAGGTTATAGTTATAGCTATAGGCAGCTCGGCGTAAATAGCTTTAATATGTTATTAAGTAAATAAGACTCTTAATTATTATTGTTGATATTATACTTATAATAAGTAATAATCATAATAATAATAATAGGAATATACTAGGTATCGTAAATACGATATCTTGATCATTACTTAAGCAAATAACGTGGCGTGATAACCGTCGCGTAGGCTGTTGACGTGATCAACAATTATAAATACCGTATAACTTAATTACGTATAATAAGCGATCGATCTATTAATTTAATTAACTCTATAGAAATCTCTAATCGTAGTGCTAAATTCCTGTCCTTATACCTACGGCAGATCTACTCCCACTTTCGGGCCCGGAACAACCCGTTCCGAACCTGCTTTAGGCCAGCCTATACGACACTCAATTAATCGTAGCGACGGTCCCGACGATACACTCAATTAATCGCAAGTACGATACACTAAATTAATCGAGATAATACCGATAATACATTTAATTAATCGTGACGATACCGACGATACACTCAATTAATCGAGACGATACCGACGATACACTTAATTAACCGCAATAACGATACACTTAATTAATCGAGACGTACCAACAATACACCCAATTAATCGCAACGACGATACGCTTAATTAATCGTAGCGACGGTCCCGGCGATACACTTGATTAATCGCAACAACGTTACGCTTACTTAATCGTAGCGACGGTCCCGACGATATACTTAATTAATCGTAGAGATAATACCAATAATATACTTAATAATTAATCGTAATAACGATACGCTTAATCGATTATAGCGACAGTCCCGACGATACACTTAATTAATCCTAGAGACAATACTAACGATACACTGAATTAATCGTAGTAACGATAGACTTAATTAATCGTAGTGACGATACACTTAATTAATCGTAGTGACGCTTAATTTATCGTAACGACGATCTGCTTAATACGTGTCTATAAGTATCCAGGTACAAAGAGCAGTTATAACGGCTAGCGTTGGGTGTTATTAGTACTGCCCTAGTCGGAATCACTAAGTGCCCTAGTCGGACTAACCGTACCGTAGGAATAATAGTACTTACTAGTAGATTCGAATCGTAGCCACTAAAGCACTATAGCCGGGCACCACGGGAATAATCTAAAAAATATCTCTATACTAAGTAAATAGAAATATTAAGAACGGGTACTAAGGTTAAGGGAATAAGTTTTGTTATGTCCGAAAGTACTCTAGAACCCACCTATTTCCTATTTAGGAATGGAGACTTTTCGGTATATCGTTTTACGACTCGTTACCTTTATACTTCCTTTTTTCTTTTAACTACCTACGTCACGATACTAATAACCTGATCTTTTCCCTTGCCCGGTATTAACAACGCAGGAAAACACGGTTACGCGAATAGGTTACGAATATAAAGGCGTGGAATTAACTCTCTAAACACTTCTTAGAAGAGCAGATTAGTATAATACCTGATCGATATAACGTAGTGATCGAGGCGGGCGGGTTATTTATAAAGTACTAGGTAGTACTATAGTAAAGCGGAAGGTATTTCCCAAGCTCTATATAGCGTTATATACCGACCCATAGGCATAAAACATACTGATATAGCATTAGTATCTACTTAAGCTATGTATATAAATTGTATAGGATACATAAGGAGCTTTATAGCTTTATTATGGCCCTGTAAGAAAGTCACGTATAAGGTCTCTCTATGGAAATATAAGGTCTCCCTAGAGAGTCCCTTTATATATAACGACTAGGTACTTAGTCCGAAGTCGATAGTAGGTCGATGAATATATTAAGTACCTTACCGGGAAAATAGAGTATACGAAGGTTAAGGGCATAAGTTTTAAGGAAAGATTACCGCGCCCTCACACTTTAATATCGACCCCGTAAAGGTGGAGCATATTCTCTTACTTACAAACGGCCTTATTTTCTACGGTATAACGAGGCGTTAAGGCGCGAAGGTACATTTAGCTATAAGACATTGATCCCATTATATCAGTTCTAGTATATCCTTCTATGATACTGGCCTAGTAGAAGAAGTCTTTAATGTCTACTCTTCGAGCTGCTTAATCGTACTTAATAGATACTTAAATTAGATAATACCTAAGGAGGCGCGCTTCGAGTAACCCTAATATAATATGACTAAATATATCTAGGCCCGCCCAGACCTTGCTTTACTATACAGAAATGGATCGCTTATAAGTACGAGAACTTACCGGGTTACGACTCTAGTTCTACGGGCTTAATATTAAAATATACGGGCGCCGCAGTGTTTCCTAAGTTTTATTATTAAAGTCTTCTTCCTACTTATTTTCCTACTTTTAGGACTATTAGTATATTCTACTATTCCATAGCGAAAATACTAATAAACGTAATTTCCGCTCCCTAAGTATAGCCCCGGTCACCGCCTAGGGGGCCGCCACGCCGGCCCCCGACCCCTCTAGGACCCCCTAAGCCCTCCAGCCCCCCGCAAGAGTAATACTAGCCGTGTCTAGGGCGCTTATGAGTAAAGGCTTATCCTTAAAAACCCCCCGAAAAAGAGTTACTATCTTCTCTCCCGACCTAATCTCGAGCCCTGCTACCGCGATTAGAATAAAGAACTTAGGATAACGTCCTATTTTTCACCTAGGAACCAGGAGGGTAGCGCCCGGACCCTAACTAGGCCCTACTAGCCCCACTATAATCTCGATTACCCGATAAAATAAGATTACCGCTAAACTCGCTAATATTAAAAAGGCCTAGGAATCCTTCTACTATATAGGAAAAACCCTAGTTAATTCTATTAAACGCACCCTTTAGAAGCTGTTCGGCGACTACCTAAAAGCATTAAAGCATTATGCCGACCTTTTTATAGATATACTCACGAACTTTATATCCGGCTACTATACTAACTATATAAAGCCACGACTCTAGTAAGAATCGAAACCCACTGCTAATACTATAGCGGACGCTAGGACTATACCTACAATAAAATCCTATACTAATATCGGCGCTATTAACCCCCCCCCCCCCCCCCCCTTCCCCTAGCAAGGAGCACCGCCGCGTTTTATTACGCCGACTATAGATAGTATACAGACTATATAAGGGCTACCTAAGAAGCCTTTATAGGCAGCCTAGGATAACCGGATCTTCTCCGGATCTCTAATAATAACCCCTGTGGTATAGTTAACCCCGCTATTATCTATTAAACTATTATTAAGTACTATTAGATTAAGGCCTATAGTATTATAGTATTAACTTAGGTTCTAACCGGTTTTATAGTTACTATTAAGGGCGCGAGAACACGATAGGCCCTACTTACTCGTAATGCTAAGCTTTCTTAACTATTTAACGTAATAGCTATTAAGGGAGCCACGGTTTAAAGTACCTACGCTATCCTATATATCCCCTCTAGGATCTATAATTACTCCGGACCGGTCCTGATCTCCGGAAGCGGCTAAGCCTACCTCCTAGATAGACAGGGAACCCCCTTATAGTATAAGAAGTGTTTTAACTAGTATAGTAGCCGGGTTTACTATAGGAAGCAGCGTTACTATAACTATAGCCGACCCGAATACCCCTCCGACTATACTAGCCTAACTATATAGTATATAAGGTATAAAAAACCGTACTATAATAATTTCGACGGCTACCCCGCACGGCTGAAGATAGCTAACGGTATTATTACTAGCCTAACTAAGGCAGAGCTAAAAGAGACCCGTAAAAAGGGCTCCCGCCGTTATACCCTTACCCGGAATAAGTATTTAGCCTAGGCCGATACCAAGGCCTCTACACAGGCCACGGAATCGACCTAATCCACTACCACGACCCCTTTATAGGCCGAATAGACCACTAAGACTAGGGCTAAACCCTAGGACCCGGGCTCCCCCCCTAAGACCCCTTAGACTATCCCCGGCTCCTTTATACCTAGCTTATAGAACTCCTTATTAGAAGCCGCGACCCTTATCCCTTAGGCTCCCGCCTAGCTTACTAGCTTATTGAGCCCCCCCTAGCTCGGACCCTATACGAGGAAGAAACTATTACCTAGATACTTAAAAAGTACCGTATTAGTAAAGGAGGCACTACGCCTACCCCTAACACGACGGACGAAATAGACCTTAACGATATAGATATTAACCCGCTAACACCTACGGCCGCCTCGCTAACCCCGAAGGCTAGACGTAAATCACTCCCAACCCGTAACGAATATAGAAAGAGCTTAAGATCTTTTCGACTAATATAGGTAAACGAGGCCCTACCCACGATATCGCCCTTAACTACGCCTACTAAGACGGCGTAGACCTTATCCTTATCTAAAAGCCCTAGTCCTCCCTTAATAGGGACTCTAATATTATAAAAGCCCACCCGGGCTACGATTACCTATCCCCCGTCTAGACGTGGGACACTATATCGAACCGCCCCCGGGTACTTATTTATATTAAGGAGAACTCCGGCTATCCTATATCCTTTAACCTAACTCCCCGTTTAGGGATATACTAGGAGTAAAGGTTTACGGGTATTATATCGTGAATATCTATAGGAATAAAGATAAGCTATATATACTTAATATCCTCGACGACTAGGAACCCCTACGCGGGCTCCTAATCGCCGGGGGCTTTAACGCCCTACTATGCTATATAATAACCGGGAGCCACCCCGAACCACGGCGCCGCCTAACTAGTAAGATAAATAGAGCGGCACGCCCTTACCCTCCTTAACACCCTAGGGGTCCCTATATATAATATCGGGAATACCCTAGGCCTCGCCTTCTCGGATATCCCCCTTACCTTTACCTAAGTCACGGACTATCTATATACTAGATCCGACTATTTTACCCTTACGATTGCTATCCTTACCCCGCTCCGGTCTAGGGCCCTAGTCCCGGAGCGGTACCGGCTATAGCTATAAGATATTCTAAGATACGCGGAACAGGTTAGACTAAACGCCTAGCTATTACCTATAACCCTTAACTCTACTAAGGACCTAGACTACGTAGCTATAGCGATTGCCTGCCTCCTCCACGGTTCTCTTAAAACTATAGGACGCCGCTACCGCCTAATAGCTAAATCGGTAGCCTAGTAAAATAACGATTATAAATAGGCCCGCAGGCTATACTATAAGGCCCGCCGCGTAAACACCTACTCCGATAATACTAAGGCGGTATAGACCCACCTAAGGAAAACCGTATAAAGATCTAAAGCTAGCTACTAGTAATAGTAAAGTAAAGGGATTAAATATGATAAGGACCTATATAGGATTATAGGATAGTATGCCCTACGGTTATAACTATAGGCGCCCCCTCTTTAGGACGGTAAAAGAGTACTTACCGCGCCTAGTAAGAAGGCAGACTCCCTTAAAAGGAGACTACTTAAGAGGATATTACTATCTAATAATATCTACCCGCTAACCCTAAGCTGCCCTTAAAGGGTTATCCCCTAGGATAACTTCCTATACTATAAGGAAGTGGAATAGGTAATTCTTTTAGTCGGTAATACTACCCCTAGAGTAGATAAGATTATAGTAATAATACTCCACGCAGCCTAGCCCTCTATTAAAGAACTAGTTACTAGGCTATATAATAAATACCTTACCCTAGAACACTACCCCCGACCCTTTCGGGAAGCTAAGGTAATAATAATTTCTAAGCTAAATAAAGACGCTAGCACCTGTAAGGGCTAAAGACCTATCGCCCTCCTCTCTTACCTCGGGAAAGGACTTAAACGCCTAATCGGCTACCGCCTCGCCTAGGTAAGTATCTTAAATAAAGTGCTAAATACCTACACGGCCGGCGCCCTCCTAAAACGATCCGTTACCGATATTATCGCGTCCCTAACGTATAACGTCGAAGCCGCCTTTACTAGGAAATAAGTCGCTATACCTATTACCCTAGATATCGAAGGGGCCTTTAACGCTATACTCCGCCACCACTTCTACTATAGGCTTAGGCAGTAAGGCTAGCCTTATAACGTAATCGCCTAGGTCTTAAGCTTTATAGAAGGTAGATAGGCCCGCGTATAATATAAGGGATATACCACTTAAATATCCCCCTTATAGTATGGCCTCCCGTAAGGTTCCCCCGCCTCCCCTATCCTCTTCCTCCTTTATACTAAGCCTATTTATCGAATAGGCCCGATCTATACCCGTCTCGGCTATACTAACGATTATAGTATTCTATATATCGGATAAAGCCTAGAGAAGATATTTACTATAGTATAGGCACTCCTTAATAATACTATTAAATAGGGTATTAGAACGTAATTACCTTTAACCCTAATAAAACCGAGGTTATCTACTTCTCCCGGAAATAAGAACCTAGCTTCCCCTTTATTATCTATAACGGCCGCTAGATCACCCTAAGCTAGTCCCTATACTATCTCGGAGTCTAGCTAGATAAGACGCTCTTATTTAAATATTATATTAAGACTAAAGCGGTAAAGGCTTCTTCTAGCGCCGGCTATATCTAAGGCCTTAACCGAGTGCTTAGCGGAGCACTACGCGCTATAATACGTACGGCTATCTATACTATTATCCTCCCTAAGGCCCTTTTCGCCTTTAAAATCTAATACCCTGGCCGTACCCGCCCTAGTATAAAGCGTAGGAATAGGGGCTACCCTAGGGTAGGGACTAGGCTTATAGATTACATCGATAAACTCTAGATCGCGATAAACCTCGCCCTTCGGGGCTGCCTCCCGGTCTAGAAGACCACCCTAATCCCTCCTATACTTAGAGAAGCCAGTATAACCCTAGTCGGACTACTCCTCGATGCTGCCTATACCCGCTATACTATACGGTTACGAACCCTAGACGGTACCCACCCACTCTATATAAGGATCGCTACCTATAGGACCCTCCGGAATAAAGGTAACGAACTCAGCCTAACTACCCTTATAGACACTCTATAAATAGCGCCCAACTCCCCCCCCCCCCCCCATACTCACGCCGCCGGTCTATAATAGAGTCCCCGAATCGCTATAGGTATTAAAGGATAAAGAAGCCGCTATATCGACTTTTAAGACCTAGAGCGCCGCCCGCGTACCGACGGATATTATTATATATACCGATAGGTCCTAAACCCACTCTACTATTAGTATAGGGACAGGATACGGATATATAGTATATAAGGGCACTAATCTTATATATATAGGTTAGCGCCCCCTCCTAAACGCCGAAGTCTTTAACGCCGAAATTAAGGGCGCTAGGGCCGGCCTAAGGGCTACCCTTTTTATCGTAGATATATAGACTACCTTTATTATAGTATGCCTTAATAACACCTCGGTTATCTAGGGTATTAACGGACCGCTTACTCCGGTCTTATTATAAAAAGCCTTCCTGAACTTCCGATAAAAAGCCCGTTATCCTATCGTCTTAGTATAATAGTTACCCGGCTATATAGGGATCCCGGGTAATAAACTAATAGACCGGCATACAAAGGAAGGCGCTTATATACGCCCCCACTTCGCGTCTAAGCCTATATATAGCCACGCTAAATAATAAGTAAGGTTAGCCCGTAAAGAAGCCTTCTAGACCTAGTAGTAAGAGAATGGGCCCCGGAGCTACGATAATCTGCCCTTAGATACAGTGGGTAAGCAAAAGTGGCGATTAGAAATACCCCACTAACGCGTTACAGCGCGTTTTCCTCCTTCAACACCATCAACCCTTCAACTTCAAAAATTCGTTAAAAATCAGAAAATGCCCTAAATTATGCCGCGCGTTGAGTATTCACCTTATAAACTGACCCTGATTGCGCACGCCTATTTTAGTGGACTCAGTCAGAGGTAGGTAGGGATCAAATTCGATATATCTCTAGGGTCAGTATCTGGTATCGCGCGCCGCTACGAAACACAAATATCAGCCCGATTAAGACCACGGTCTAGCCGCCCCTAGGCCCTCGATACGTACAAAAAAAGACGTATCCTACGTACTATCGGTACTAATGCTTTTATATCACCTACTGATTTAAAGATTAGGCTAGGCCTTATATGCTTAAAACACACTATTATACGATACCTTTGTTTATAGGGCTTCCAGCACTCCCGCGCGCTACGCCGACCGACCCTAACCCTAAGGCACGCGTAAATACGCCTAGAGTGGTGCGTACGCCAGGCCTCTAAACCCCTAGACTAGTGGAAACGGGTTATCTTTTCGGATAAAACCATAGTCGCGCGCGGGGAAGTGTAAAGGCAGAAATAGGTTTTCTGCCGTGCTATAAGTTAACTTTATTAAGAGTTTATACCTTTGCTAATAGATTCATAGGGAAAGCGACCTTAACAGGATATTATTTAGCCTCGTAATAAGCCTACGCGCTATTCGTAGATATTCTGGGCCGGCTTTTCGTATAATAAACGCACCGAATTAATCGCCCTTCACGGGGACCCCTCTGCACCGCGTAAAGGCGTTACGGTAGCCGTTATTAAGCGCACGCTTAAAGAAGGGCTTAGTACGATATACGAGCCGGGCAGCGTATTCGTTTAAGATAACGCTGCCGTATATAAGGCTCGCCTTATTTAAAATTAGTTGCTGCCGTGGGGTCTAGAGAATAAGGTTACTATCCTGGATTAGCCGCCGTATTCGCCTAATCTTAATCCTATCGAAAACCTGTGGAAACTACTAAAAGTGAGGATCTATTTACGGAATCCTAGTCTAGCATAGATAGGCTCTACGATAACGTTATATGAATTGCTCTGCCGGGCCGCGGAGGAGGGGTGGAACGATTTTAAAGAGGAGCTTCTATAGGCTCTAATTAAGTCGATGCCGCGAAGAGTTAAGCCTTATATCGCGGCTGGGGGCTGGTATATAAAGTATTAAAAAGATATAACTAGATATTCCTTTTATACGGTCACTCCCCTCTATAAATCTGATTTTTTCGAAATTTTAGAACTAGTATCCGTAAAGTTATTTGTATTTATATTCGAAGGGTTAAAATAAGGTTCTCGTGATGATATTTGGATATGGGTCGCCTAATCGCCACTTTTTCTTACTCACCGTACGTCTATTAAACTCACCGGGGAGCTACTAACCCTAGACCGTTAATAGCTGCACTAGCTACTAGCAGCCCGTATAATATACGGCGACTTCGCTGCCTATTATACCCGCTTTAACGATAAGGATACCCTCCTAATATACTCCTATAGTAAAGATAAGACCACCGCCCACCCTCTTTTCTGCTATAAAGCTCGAGGCCGTGCCGTCCTATAAATCGGACGCCGGTAACACGTCTCCTAATAGCTAGACCCAGAGTGGCCTAGCTTTATCTAATATCTAGTCACGACGAACTTCTTCTTAAGAGTTTGCCCCTATTTTAGCCCCACGGTATAATATACCTACTTCAGCTATTAATAGGTTATAACGCCGCTAGGCGCTCGCCTCGATTAACTACCCGGGATATCTCTGATTTTACCTACCTCCCCTAAGAAATTAGTGGCCGCTTAAGACACAGGCCTAAATAGCCGCTATATAGGCGGAAGACTCGTATAGCACCTCCTATTATATATAGCGATACTATATAGCCTACTACGAAATTATAGCTAGTAGGCGTTTAACGCCCCGCGGCTTCGTAAACCATAAATCCAAGAACCTCCAAATATCCACTAACACACACAGTTTATTCTGGTATCTATACTCTTTCTTTTATCTTATTATAGTATGCACGTAGCACTATATACACACTATACCTAAATTATATATAAAGGCGGACTACCACTTTAGGTGTTCTTTACTCTTCTTAGAGATCCCCTAGATATTAAATAATAATAATATTATTATAATCTAAGTTTCATTATATCCGAAAGTACTCTAGGACCCACCTATTTTCTATTTAGGAACAGACATTTTTTAGTATCTCTTTTTATAACTCGTTACCTTTATACTTTTTCTTTTAAATCTGTTATAATATTAATCTCATTCTTCCCTTCCACGATATTAATAACCTGATTTTTCCCTTCCACGATATTAATAGTATAGAAAAAAGAGTTAAAAATAGGTTAGTTATTTATATTAACCTACCTCTTTATATATTACTAACCTTTTCCTTATATCTATAGATCTATAACGATACCCCGAGGAATAAAGCACCTAACGCGTAATAATAGACTTTGAATACGGACTCTGTTTTATAAGACTTACTATATAAAAACCGATATACCTGGTATTATAGGTGCTTCGATACGGCAGATCCGTTACGCAATCAACGCGTCTAGTATCGAAATCAAGCCTCGAAGCCGAAGGCCCCTAAAACTAATAGAAAAAGAGGAATAACGACTTATTAAGTATATAACCGGTTCTAGGGCAGGAAGGCGCGTAATATATAAGGAGGTTTCCCGGGTCCTCTTTAACAGCGCGCACGGCTTATAAATAATTAGGTAAACCCTTTACCGGTTAGGGTACCGTTATTATTCTACGCGGCGAAAGCTGCCTATCTCGGAAAAGAAAGATACCTACATTTTATATAGGCGCGCGAGCGTATTCACTAGACTCACGCATAGTGGTCTTTAATCCTTTAGTTCGATAAGATATAAGTAACCGGGGGTAGCTACTATAAGGTCTATATTACGCGTAAACCTAGAAAAGAATAGGATACGACTTATATAGTAGAATAGTATTAACGTAAAGGTAGGTAGATATTTTAGGGCTATTTTATAAGCCTATAACAGGGCCTAGTCTTTTCTAAGAAAATAACTAGGGTTTAATTAATAGCGAGTTATACGCTACGCGTATTATCCTATTAATTAATAAATGGATACGATTATAATAGGGTTTAATTAATAGC
>NW_027263540.1:1115956-1166131 GCF_042370955.1 Sodiomyces alcalophilus JCM 7366 | reverse complement strand
TATTAATTAAACCCTATTATAATCGTATCCATTTATTAATTAATAGGATAATACGCGTAGCGTATAACTCGTTATTAATTAACCCTTGTGCCTTTTTCTTAGAAAGGCCGGGGCCCTGTTATGGGCTTATAAAATAGCCCTAGAATATCTACCTACCTTTACGTTAATACTATTCCACTATATAAGTCGTATCCTATTCTTTTCTAGGTTTACGCGTAATATAGACCTTATAGTAGCTACCCCCGGTTACTTATATCTTATCGAACTAAAGGATTAAAGACCACTATGCGTGAGTCTAGTGAACACGCTCGCGCGCCTATATAAAAAGTAGGTATCTTTCTTTTCCGAGATAGGCAGCTTTCGTCGCGTAGAATAATAACGGTACCCTAACCGGTAAAGGGTTTACCTAATTATTTATAAGCCGTGCGCGCTGTTAAAGAGGACCCGGGAAACTTCCTTATATATTACACGCCTTCCTGCCCTAGAACCGGTTATATACTTAATAAGTCGTTATTCCTCTTTTTCTGTTAGTTTTAGGGGCCTTCGGCTTCGAGGCTTGATTTCGATACTAGACGCGTTGATTGCGTAACGGATCTGCCGTATCGAAGCACCTATAATACCTGGTATATCGGTTTTTATATAGTAAGTCTTATAAAACAGAGTCCGTATTCAAAGTCTATTATTACGCGTTAGGTGCTTTATTCCTCGGGGTATCGTTATAGATCTATAGATATAAGGAAAAGGTTAGTAATATATAAAGAGGTAGGTTAATATAAATAACTAAGCTATTTTTTAACTCTTTTTTCTATATTATTAGTATCGTAGAAGGGAAAAATCAGGTTATTAATATCGTGGAGGGGAAGAATTAGGTTAATATCGTAACGTAATTAAAAGGAAGAAAATATAAAGGTAACGAGTCGTAAAAAAATATATAAAGAAGTGTCTATTCCTAAATAGGAAATAGGTGGGTCCTAGAGTAGTTTCGGATATAACAAAACTTATACTCTTAACCTTTGTATAGAGCTATTAATAATTATAGGATACTACGCATTACTGTCCGGTACTATAACAGGATCTAAACTATATAGGTCCGGATTAATACTACCACTATATAAGTACTAAACCTATATAGCACTAGATTAGTGCTAGCTCTATACTAGCACTAAACCAGTATAGCGCTAAATCGGTGCTAGCACTATTCTAGCACTATACCTAGTATAGCGCCTAGCCTTAGATAGCCCGAGGTTCCCCTATAGATATATAGAGTAGGAACCTCGCCCCTATTTCTTTAAAGAATTATCCTATTTATATATTATTTACTATACCCCAAGGTTACCTTATCTAAATCCTTTTATAGGTCCTATATATTAGGAGTTTTTGTGTAAAGAGTAAAAAGACGTTATAAGATAAATAAAAGGGTAATACAAACCAATAGATCGAATTAAGAGTTAAATTATTTGCTAAACCTCCAAGTCAGGAGTTTAGCTTTACTTATCCCTTTTATAAATAACCAGCGCTTGTTCCCCGGGAACCTTATAGAATCCCCTCGAAGATATTCCTAGAACCACGATCTATCCGCTGGTGGTCCTCCCTATCACACTATACCAGGTTGGCCCGGATAGTACTAGTCCCAGAGCCGACTCGACTATCCATCTCTAAACGCTAAGCCCCTATCTAATCCCCTCCGTGACTATTAAGATATATTATTTCCTCCTATTCAGGCTATCCCTAAGTTCGATAGATTATGCCCGTGATATCACGCCCCCTCCTCTAGTGCTTATATCCCTAGGAGTAATATAGTTAACCGGGTACCCTTATAAGGACCCTCTCCCGTCTAACCTATATCCTCCGGATATAGCTCTAGAAAAGACGACTCGGCCCGGGACGGTACCCGACTATAAACCGCTTAAGTTAGCCTATACTAGGCTCCCGGCTTATAAGCGACTATTCATACTTAGGCTATAGCCGTCCTATTATAGGACCTTTTATAATAACTTAATAAAGCTAAAGCTAAATATAAATATAAAGATTAATCTCCCCTAAACCGGTAAACCATTATAATAAAGCCTAAACAAAGCTTCGTAGATCCTTTAACGCTCTGCCCTTAAACTATCGTTGAAGGCCTCGTGAATAATACGTGAATAATCGTATTGCCTAGCTAAATATAAAGCCTATAGACTTAAAGGAGTATACGCGACGCTTTATTATTATCTAAATAATAAACTATAGGTACGCTCCTAATATAGCAGGCATACCTAGATTGTAGAGTAGGCAGGAGTAACTATATAGGCTCCATTTAAGGTCCGGTAACTATTATAGAATATATCTAAGCTAGTCCTCCTAGCTTATTATTATTTTCCTTTTCTCCTTTTTACCTCTTTAAGTAACTATTATAATAGCCTTATCTAAAGCTTTATATATAAGTTAATCCTTATCACCGTATCTCGGCTATAAGGTATTATCTTAGTAGTTCGTCTCGAGTTCTCTAAAGGTCTTCTTATCGCGTTACGCGAGGTTCCCGGCGGTCCCTTAGTTCTAGTAGTTCTGATATCTAAAAGTAGCTTATTATAAGTATCCGTCACTTAACTAATAATCATTCTTAATAATGATATACCTTGATTCCGTATAGAATAATAATATAAGTAATTATTATACGTGGCTCCCTAAGTTTAACTAACCCCTGCGTTGTAGTATAGCTCCTTAGAAATATTAATTAAGTGCGGCTAATAAGTTAGCTTATTAGCTCTAGTCGGCCAGTAATTCCCCGGTTAAGAAGACCGTTACTCCTTTAAAGAATAGTAAAAAGGCCGGCGGTGGCCTTAACACCGCCACCACGAAGTCCTCCGCCGTTAAAGATAGCGTTAATAAAAAGACCACTAAGAAGGGTAGCACTAATAACGGGTTAACTATACCCGGTACGGCGTCTAAGGCGCCTACTAGAATAAAGAGGCCGGCCGCGCCTAGTATAGAGTCACTTATAACTCCTATTAAAGCGCGCCTAAAAAATACCGGGTCCGCTATACCCGGCGTAGTGTCTAAGATACCCGTTAAAACAAAGGGATAAGCTATACCTAGTATAGGGTTATTTATAACTCCTACTAAAGCGAGGGGCCTAGCCCTCCCTAATAAGGAGATCTTCACGGTTCCTAACCCCTAGGTTAGTAAGGTCCTCGCCCGCTTCTTCCTTATAATTATATCGGATAATAGTTTACCCGGTAGCTAGTCCGCCAGTAACTAGAGGACTCCGACTCTAGCTCTAGTAGACTATAATAGTAATAACGATAACGATAATAGTATCGTTAACTATAATAAGGATATAATTATATCGGGTAGCGCCGACGGTATCCTCTATATTAATAGTAATAAAAGCGAAGACGATAACCTTATCCCTACTAAATATAAGAGCTTCCTAGGTAATAATATCTTCGGTGATAATAACGTTACTAATAAAGGTCCGGGGGCTAATAGGGGCGATTACGACGCTACGCCTTCTAATAACGGCACTCCCTCGGGCCTTTACCTGGTCTAGGAAGTGGTTATAGGGGGCGACCTCTATAACCCTCCCTATTAGCGGTGTTACTCCGGGTTTCTTAATATTATTCTAGAGAGCTAAGGTCCTATTATTTTCTATTCGTGTCGCAACTCCGGCTAGTAATCGTCTATATATCACTACTATTAATATAAACAGCATAATAAGAAATGTAAAGAGGTATAATTATACTCCCCGCCCGCTATAGACCGCCTTAGTATACTAACTTATTTATAGATAAATCTGCGCGACACTTATACTACTATTGCTATATAGGAGGCGCTTATAGATACTATAAAATACGGTGGCTTTATTAATAAGAAACTCATAAGTTGTCTCTCCCCTTTTTTATTAGTATACTCGTGCTAACTCCTCTCTACCAGCGTGCCGCCTATAAGCTCTAGGGGGAGCTACGCTGGGTATAGACGAATAATCAGCACTATAACTACTAAGGCTTCGATACTGCTCGGTATAAGTATTATCGGGCGGATATAGTTACGGATGCCTAAATTGCCTTATATAATATCTAGGCGCGGGAGGCCCGTAAATAAATAAAAGTTCTTTATTAGATCCGTGACTTATTAAAGGTTAGCGATAATATAGAGGGTGACGCCGATAATAGCAATAATAAGGAATATTTCGAGGGTTTATAGGTATACAGCAAGAAATAAATCCGTTAATTTAACCTTAAGGGGTACTATATATGCATAATACAGCCACTACTAGTTTTTGTGTTTAGTGTTTAGGATATAATATAATCAATTAATAAAGATAATAATAAGACCCTCCGGGGTTATACTAAGATAAATTAATAATACTAATAAAGGAACCTATAGGGTTATAATAGTTTCTATACCTTCCGCGCCCTCTCCTTTTACTAATCGTGATAGTCCTAAAAAAGTCCCTTCGGGATATAACGCCTTGGTTCCTAGGTATTATCCTTATACCTATAATCCGCCTACTTAACTAAATACTGCCTCCTCTTCCTATTAAACCGATAAGCCAAAATCTCCTCCACCTTATACTCCTCCGATCCATACGGCTCTATATCCACCTTTATAGGCCTAGGAGCCTAACTATTATAAGACCGCTAGGGTTCTAATAAAAAGATCGGGAAAATATTATAAATCTTTATCGATTACGGGAGGTCTAGCTTATAGGCGAGACTATAATAACTAATAATAAAGGTAATACGGTACGGCCCGAGGTACTTACCTAAGAGTTTCTTACTAAGCCGCTTTTACTTAATATTTTTCGAGGAGACTAAGACGTTGTCTCCTACCTTAAACCGCTATTAAGTCCGCCCGGTATTATAGAACCTCTTATAAGACTCTGAAGCCTTCTGAATAAAAGTTTGTATTACTTAACGATTAGCGATTAGGTGCTTTACCCGTTATTTAGCGGATACTGCCTTAATATTTAACGACTTAGGTAACTAAACGTTATTAGAGCTATAAGGGTTATAGCCTATTAACGCCACGGAGGGCGTCTACTTAATTACTAAGTACTACGCGGTGTTATAAGTAAACTATATAAAGGATAGCTTATCCACCTAGTCGGTCTGCTCCTATAAGTAATAGCTATAAAGGCAATACTCGATTCTCTAATTCTAACGCTTAGTCTGCCCGTCGGTTTAAGGGTGGAATATAGTGGATATCCTATAATAGATACTTAAAAGACTGTATAGAGTCCTTTAAAACTCACTTATCAATAAAGAACCCTAATCCGAAATAATACTATCCGGTAACCCGTAAATACTAATAACCCTTAATTATTGGATATCGGCTAAGCCTTTAGCGGTTAGTATACTACTATAAGGGATTTAAAAGGAATACTTTATATAACGGTAAACCACTATAAGGATTATAGCCTTTTTCTTTCCGCCCTACTTAATAGGAGGGAGACCTATAATAAAATTAATTAAGATCCCCTAGAACGGATACGACGGAACTAAAAGACTAGCTAATAGGCTATAAGGCTTCTACCATCTCCCCTTAGTCCTCTAATAAACCCTATACGTGGGTATAAACTTCTTTACGTCCCGGGATATATACTCCTACTAATATAAGTCTAAAATCCTTTTAATTATCCTACTAGAACTATAATATCTAGTAATGGGTTTATTAAAAAGGCCCATAAGATCTTCTTCCCTAACCTTTATATATCTAGGATAAAGAAGCGGCCTCTAAAAAGGATTAGGCCCTCTTTATCCCTTAACTACGGGTCGGATAACCGGTCCTTCCCTAATAAAGAAATATAAAAGGGATTATCCGTTTAGGTATCGGCCACCTATTCCTTTAAACTTAGTAATAAGTCCTCGGAAACCCTAGGTGCTCTGCCCGCTTTCTTTATAATCCTTAAGATAAACTTATAGGTAAACCTTTTAATAGGCTTCTAACGCTCCGCGTCCAGGTGCGCCTACCTAAAAGTATCCTACGGCTTCCGTGATAGATTATTAGCTGGATTCTACGCTCCCGGCTAGTGCTTAATCTTAAAGTCGAATACCGATAGCTCCTTTAGCTATCGCGTATACTACGACTTAATCCTTGGCTTATCTATTAGGTACCGATAATTAAGGTGGTCCGGAAGAACTTCTACTAGGGTCTAGCTATAGGCTAGGTAATGCCTTTAATATAAAAACGCCTTAATAATAGCTATTAACTCTATATCTAGAGTTAAGTAGTTTAACTCCGCAGCACTAAGCTTCCTTAAAAAGAACGCGATAGGGTATTATACCCGATCTATATACTAATCTATATACTAACTAATCGCCGCTCCTAAGGCAAACCCCGATATATCCGGCTTTAGTCGAATAAGTAACTTAGGATCGAAATACTATAAAACCGGAGCCTCCTAAAACCTTTAGCGTAACTTATTAAAAGCTTCCTTCTCCCTCGTGGATAATATAAACACTCCGTTTACTCTACTCTTCTTTATTAAGTCTATAAGCGGCGCTATAATCTTCGAGTAGTTCTTAATAAAACGCTAATAAAACCTAGTAAAGCCCAAGAAGATTTGGATAGTCTTTACCGAGTTCGGCTCTTACTAATCGCGGATAGCCTTAACCCTAGACTAATTTATATAAACCCTATCTACTCTAATAATAAACCCTAGGAACTCCACCTCTTAAGTCTTAAACACATACTTCTCTAGATTCGCGTATAATAACTACTCCTTTAACCTCCCTAAAACCTCCTTAATATATACTTAGTAAACCTCGCGGTCCTTAGTATAAATTAAGATATCGTCTAGGGATACGATATAAATTATATCGACTAAGCCACTTAAGGCCTAGTTAATATACCGCTAAAAGCTAGCTAGGGTATTAGTAAGCCTAAAAGGTATAACTAAGTACTCGAAATAACTATAGCGAGTCCTAAAAGCTATCTTCTACTTATCGCCAGGTTATATATAAAGTCGATAATAGGCGTCCTTAAGGTTTAGCTTAGTAAAGACCTTTAATAATAAAAGCCGGTCTATAATCTCGTGTATTTATAGGAGCGGCGTGCGGTCTTTACGAGTAACCTTATTTAACCCCCGATAGTCTATATATAATCTTAACTTCCTACCCTTCTTTAGTATAAAAAGAATAGGAGTACCTATAAGGCTAATAAAGTAATAAATCTCACCTTTAGCGAGGGCGCCCTAAAGATACTCCTATAACGCCTCTAACTCCTCCTCCGCTAACAGATAAATCGGCCTAAATAGGAGTGTCTTCCTTTCCTCTAACTCGATTCTGTGGTCCTATTAATGGTAACTAGGTAGCTTACCGGCCTCCTCTATATTAAATATATCTAAGAATATATAATGCTACTCTGGTATAGCTACTAATAACTCTTTTTAACCCACGGGTAAAGGGTCCTTTAGGGGTTCGGGTAGTGGTTTAGGTAAGGGAGTAGGTATAGTCGTATCCTCTAAGATATAAGCTTAAACACGGCCTACCCGCGCCGCCTAAGTCCTAATAAGCCTAATAATCACCTTCGCCCTATTTATAGCCTTTTTTAACTCCTTCTATAAACCTATAAACTTTAACTCCTCTTTCTAAATCCAAAACGTCTAACTCTTCTCTGCCTAGTTAACTATTAGGTTATACTTAGTTAACTAAGGGATCCCGAGGATAACCTCTAACCTATCTTCTCCTAAGTCTATAATATATAACTCTATATACTATATCCGCGTATAATTCTAATTATCTATAATCCGAACTATAAATAAAATCTATTCGAGTATCCAGGTTATATATTCCTTATTTAACTACCTAACTTCCTTAGAAGGTCCGGTGATTATTTTACTAAGGGGCACTACGCGTTTATCGATAATATTAAAGTCGGTAACGCTATCCAGAATTATAACTTAACAGTCCTATTTACTATTTAGTCGTATATTAAGCTTTACCCTTACTAGACTAGGGGGAGGGTCCGACTCTAATAGCGTGTTATTCTAGGCCTAACCCTATAGGGCTTAGGGTAGGGCCTATACCTAACCTAAAGTGGGTCGACTAAGGGTCACGGCCTCCCATTTAGGGTTAGTAGCTAAGGTAAAACTTTAACCAGCCCGCCTATTCCGTAAATAAGGGTAAAAAAGTCGAATATAGCCCTTCTCTCCGTATTTATAATATTTCTAAGGGCCTAAGAATTACGAGGTTCCGCTAGTATTATCCCGCTATTAGGCAGGAGTAGCAGTAATAGCCACGGTTATAATAGCAGGGGGCGTAGGCGAGTCTTCGTAAGAACCACCAGCTTAGGATAATAAGGGTTTACTACTAGTTCCGCGCTTTCTTTTATAACCCTAATCACGGGGTATATAATAGCCGCGGTCCCGATTAAACGGTTCACCCTTATATAATAATATAACCTTAGCCTAATAAGCCGCGATATTCAGCTCTAAGAAGGTCTTAGATAAGATTATAATAATAATTTAATCGTATAGAGGTCTATTTAGTTTAGTTATAATAAACTATATACGTCACTTATCGGGAAGGGGGATAAACACCTTATTAAATAAGGAATCTAACTTATTAAGAACTTAATCGTAGGTCTAACCGGGCTACTAAAAGGTCCGTTCCGAAATAATCTATTCTATAACTAATAACTCGCGGGTCTTACTATTAACTAATTACTCGGTTAAGAAGGTCTTTAGCTCGGCCTATATCGCCTCTATTAAAGGATTATAGGTCCTCCTTTAATAAGCTCGCTAATAGGACTTTATATTCCTTTTAAGGTATCTAGCGGTAAAATAAACTTTCTTTACCTTTATCGTAAAGCTAGCTAGATTAAGGTAAAAGCGTTCCTTAATCTCTTCCATAAAGGTTCTAAACTAATCGTATAACTTACTATCCTATTTTAGAGTAGGAAGGTTTACCTTAAATAGATCGCCGCGACCACCTCGGGAATAATAGTGGTTCGCCGAGTAAGGGGGTAGGGTAATATCCGGGTCTTCGCCACGACAGATAGCTTCTAGACGCTTTAACTTACGCTCTCGCTCCCTGCGTTCTTATAATAGTTTAGGAGGAAGTCTAGCTTTTCGGGAAGCAGTTAATCCATAGGATGATTCTCTAGTTCCTTAATATTATAACGTATATTCAGCTAGAGATCAGGTTATAGCTTTATAGTATTAGATAATTAAACCACGGCTATCTTACGTTAAGGAACTATAGGAGGCTTATGCTAAGGTGCTAGAGACAGTTCTGGCTATAGCTCTAGAGGGCCTTACGGGATAATAGTCTCCTGTTCTCTAGGTAGAGGCGCGGTGGTATCGCTTCTCGGACTAGGAGATAGCATATACTCACGAATAGATTTATAATCTCTGTTTTTAGGGGGAATAATACTAAACCGCGTATAAGGAGGCATAGTTATTTATTAGCTAACTAGTAGAGGTGAATTATACTTATAACTGTTAATGGTCGTTATAACCGTTAAGACGGTTTAGTGAATAATATATTAGGGGTTTTCGCGTAAAGAGTAAAAAGACGTTATAAGATAATTAAAAGGGTAATATAAACTAATAGCTTAAATTAAGAGTTAACTTATTCGCTAAACCTCTAAGTTAGGAGTTTAGCTTTACCTATCCCTTTTATAGATAACCAGAGCTTCTTCCCCGGGAACCTTATAGAATCCCCTTAAAGACATTCCTAGAACCACGATCTATCCGACGGTAGTCCTCCCTATTATACTATACCAGGTCGGCCCGGACAGTACTAGTCCCGGAGCCGACTCGACCGTCTATCTCCGAACACTATACCCCTATCTAATCCGCTCTATAACTATTAAGATATATTATTTCCTCCTATTTAGGCTATCCCTGACTTTAATGAATTATACCCGTGATACTATAATACTAGCTACCTAGAGATATATACGGTTAGTATTATTTAAATAATAGTAACTAGAATAAGATAATTCGATCTTAGTAAGGTTCGTGTACCGATCCTATTAAACGACCGTCTAGACTATTCTAGTTATACCACTCTAGGCTAAGTAACTATCCGTTATTAATAAAGTGCCTCCCTTTAAATAGAACCAGGCGACGAGTAGCGATTATCGAGATATAGCCTCATAGCGCCGATAAAGAACTACGTACCCACGCACCCCTTACTCCGTTTACTAGCCCTTTAGCGTGATATATAAAGGTCCGCGTACGTCCCCTTACTATAATAGCGAATACCTATCTAGCTATAGCCGAAAAGGTTCCTTTACCCGAATATCGGCTACTCCTCTTTATAGCCGAGTAAGCAGGGAACCTCCTTAGTAATAAGAAAGCTAGCTATACCACGACCTCTAAAGGAAGAGTCTTTCAAGCTATCCTGTCTCCTTAGCTAACCTATCCCGCGAAATAGGTTACTTATTACGATTTATTCGTAAAGGTATTCTATAATTAGCTAAAGAAGGAGCCCGAGGATATCGATCTTTATAAGTCTATAGTTATACCCCGTAGCGTAGTAAAGGAAAAGGAGCTAGCCTCCTTTACCGCCTGCTACAATTCTCCGCTAGTAAAACTAAAGATTAAGGTTCAGGGATTAGAATCGCTTCTAATCCGCCCCGCTATAAGTATAGTCGAATGACCGGTCGGAAGTTTGCCAGAAGATATAGCAGAAAGCTGTTCTTTAAAGTACGCGAAACCTTTTAAAGGAATACCCGAATATACCCTAATACCCGATAACCGTATAGTATTCTCTAACTAAGAAAGTTAATAACCCGGTACTATAAGCCACCATAATAATTATATAAGCCCCACGCCCTCCGACTTTATATACTACCCTTATAACTAGATAATGTATATCGGAATAAGGAATAGTAGGAATCCGGCACGCTAATAGCCCTGGGTAGCCCTTTTAGATCATAGCGCCCCTAGATAAGGCCCTCCCGGTAAAGGACCTCCCCTAAGGAATACGCCGAATATTAGCTACCCGGAGCTATACCTATATATACGATAATCGGATTTACTCGCTATGCTTAGCTAGCACGATAATCGAATATGCCGAGTTATAGCCGACGACCTAAGTTACTTTAAGCCTCCCTTATACTTTACTATCGACCCTGACCTTAAGACTAAAGGAACTAAACTAATCTATATAGATATCTTCCACTTTACTAACACGATAGACTAGTATACTAGCCTAAATGCTTAGCACCACGAATCCCTTCCCCGCGGACTAGGCCGCTATCTATTAGGCGAGGCCTTTATATAGTTTATAAGCCTTAATAAGGGATAATACTCGTACCTTACTATAATAGTAACTATGACAGAATAAAAGACCGCCTTATAAGAAAGGTTCCGACTGCCTTAGAAGGAAGCCGAGTATAAGCTAAGACGTAAACGATATACCCTAGATAATATAATTACCCGCTATAATATCTGTGTCTTTATAAATAAGGTAATCCGATTAGTAAAGGCGGCTAATAAACCCAGAGGCAAGTATTTAGCTCTTATATAGGACCGCTTAGACGCTAACCTAGTAAATACTATTCCTTATCCTGGACCGGAAACCACGGCGACCGACTTTATAAATAGCCTAGCTAGTATAAGACTAGGATAATACCGGAACTATACTAATAAAGCCGGGAAAGGACTTATTACCCTATAAACCCTGCTAGGGATCGAATAGATATCGATATTAAACTAATCCTCCCAGGTATATTCGCCCTTTCCCCGGTACCCGGACAGATATAATAGCCCGGCTCTACGCCGCTCGCTATAGCCTAAATAACGCTCCCTAGGACCGGATCGTTATTTATTAGTACCCGAATATCGCTTACTAGGACTAGGATAATTCCGCTAGAACGACCACGCCCTACTAGTCCTAGGAATACTAAACCGCTATATAACCGAACACGGTAACGGATCTTAGCTAATAACGTATCCGATTAACCATGCAGAAATAGGAACTTCCGCTAAAAGCGATCCCGGGACCCTATAAATACTGCTATTACCGATAAGGTCTCCGATAAAGGATATAAGAACGTATTATAGGTTTGTGTAAGGAGTAAAGAGAGTCGTCATGACCATAACAAGAACAGGTCACGAAGCTAACCTTAGGGGGGGGGGATGATTATAAGATTATTCGTTAAGCCCTTTTAACTCAGGACTTAACGGGAAACACCCTACTTAAGGACTAGTAACTATCCTCCCTAGGACCGGTATATAATAACCTAAGGCTCTAAAACTATAGGTCTTAGGCCAGCTTAATAATCTCAAAACATAACTCGGTCCCAAATATCCCTAGGGTTAACCTTAGGACCGGTTCCGGGTTCTTAACATATTCCTTAACGCCTCTAAGCTCTATCGGAATCCCTTAAACGGAATATCCCTAACATTACGCCCCTCCTCCTAAGGCTCCTATCCATAGGAGCCAGTGACCGTTACTAGTCCGGCCTATCCGTTAATCCATCCCGACCTAGGGACGGATAGGCCGGCCTAAACTCCACCTATTAAGGCTACTAACTCCCTCCTCGTCCTCCTAAACTAAACTAATCGTCCCCCTTAACCTAACCTAACCTTCCTTTAGTTAATCCCGTCTACCTCGTATAGTATAACCATAGTCTTTATAAACTAAGAGGCCTAGTTATCTTTAGATAAAGCATAACTCTCCTAGGTCTTTTTTATTTATCTCCCTTACTACGACTATACTATAATAAAGCCCTAAGCGCTCTATCCGGGGTCCTATCTAATAAAGAGCTCTAGTTAGAATAACTATAATTCTAAAAGCAGATATAAGGTTAGTAGTGAATTATAGCCCCTTATTACTTTTATAACCCCCTCGTACTACTAATATTATTAAGGCGACCTAAAAAGCCTATATAAAAACACTGTTAGAATAAGGCCCGCTATGCTATAGTCCTGAATAATAAAAGAACTTACTCCTATCTCCTTCGCTGCCTTTCTCGCGGCTTATCTAACCTAAGGCTAGGTAATAATAAGGCGTGATATTCATCGCGTCACCTATAATAATAAAGCCCTTTCATAGACGCGTGCACTATAATAGTACCCTAGGCGCGTCCTTTATTAACTAAATAACTATATTATAAAATCCGTAATAGGTAGTCGTATCTAGGTAAAAAGGGAAGGTATAATATAAGAAGGGCCTATATTAGGTTATACGACCCTTTTTATATAGGACTTTTCTATCTACCTAACTCGTCTTATTATTTTTCCTCCTCCTTACCCTTCCTTATTTACCTACCTATAATAATAATAATAGCATCGCTATTATAGTAAGTCGTCTATCCCCGTCTATAATAAGGGTATTAACTTATCTTATAGACTCCTTATTAGGGTATATATTATCTCTATATAGTTCCGTGTATTATTTTTAGTCGCGTAAGGGATTATAGGCCGTTCTTAGAGTTTAGCTAATATCATAGCAGATTATTATTATTATTACTATTATTATTATTATTACCACTATATAAGTATTATATTCTCTTCGCGTACACCTTAGGCTAACTTATAGTATTAGAGTAGACCACTTTTACGTAATAGCGCTCCTAGCTTTGGCTAATAAGTATAAAAAGTCCGGCGTGGCCGGTAAATTCTCTAAGAAGTCCAGTAAGGCCGGTAAAAAGTCCGACACGGTCAGCACTAAGTCTACTAAGGTGGCACTTAAGGTTATTAATAAAGAGATAACTAAGACTACTAGGAAAAAGGCACAGCGGGCCGCTAAGAAGGCTTAGGCTAAGGCTAGCGCCGCGGCCATAAAGGCTACTCTTAAGTAATAGCAGTAATAGCAGTAATAGCAGTAGTAGCAGTAGTCTAACTCTTTATCGGCCTTATTATCGGATTCGTCCTCGGATTTATCGTCTTCTTCCTTCTCGGAGGATAAAGCTATAAGGTAGCCGGGTATAGCGGCTATTCTAGCTAAATAAGCTATATCGGTTAAGACCGTTAAGAAGCCGGCTACTACGGCTATTCCGGTTACTAAGTCGATTAACCCTCTCCCTTTAAAGCGTGTTAATTCGCTATAGGGTGCTCTTAAGCCCCTTAATAACCTAGAGGGCGTCCTTAACTATACTGGTTAGGATATCGTTATAAGCGGTAGTGCTAATAAAGCTACCGTTTTTAACGATAAGGAAGCTAACTCCGATAGGTTATCGTTATCGGAGTTTACTCTAGCTATAACCGGGTCTAGCGATAGACCCTCGGACTTTAGCGATAACGGCGGCGTTAAGATACTAGTATATCCCGTTATCTTAGTTAGGTCGGGCCTAGAACTTTATACTCCTTATAGGCGGTACGCCTATATACTGGGTTCTCTAGTACTATATAGCGATAGCGCTACCGGTCCTATTATTATACGGCCCTATTATAGTAGTAAGGTATCTAATAAATGCTATTATTACTATAATAGTAATAGCCGCGACTATAAGTTAATACGTTTCTATAGCTATAGTCCCCTTTACTTTAACTGCTCCTAAGGTTACTTATTAGATATATAGCTTTTATTATAGGTAGCGCGGGTAGCTAAAAAGCTATAGAAGATATTAATAAAGGCTATACGGGGCGGTAATAGTCTAGACGACTAGATATCTATAAGTTAGCTCTATATCCTTATAAGGAGCACCGCTAATATATATAAGCGCCGGGCCTACCGGGTCTAAATTAAGTTACGCCGGGCCCTTAAGGCTATAACGAAGTACGCCCGCGATAATAAGGGGTTTAACCCCGTGGCGCGTCGTTACTAGGAGGAGGAAAAGGAGGCGGAGATAAAGCGGCGCGAGGCTCCTATTAAAACAGAGTATTACCTAGCCACTATTACCGGCTATCTAGGCTAGTTAGTTAAATAAAAGTCGAAGTTAGCTAGTCTTTATAAAAAAACCGGCTAAAACTAAATAAGGGTTACTTATAGTGGTCGTTAGGCTCGGTCCGGGGGGAGTTTAGGGGGGGAGGGGGGCGTTAGCGTTTTTTTTTTAATTTTCTTTTTTTTATTTTTTCTTTATTTTTTTATTTTTCTTCCTAGACCTAAATAAGAAAAGTCCTTACGGGGCGCCGATAACACTATTAACTAGTTCTATTCTTTCGACTATAATACTCCTCGATAAGCGTATCGGGGAGGTATCTTCGTGGTTCCTAAGTATTATATTTATATTTATATCCGGCCTACTTAATAAGGTATTCGCGCCTATTCCGGTTATAACGATAAGCCAGGACCTTCTCCACTTCGTACTTATCCGACTCCTATGGTTCGACCTTAACGTCCGCGGGTATAGGCGACCTACTATCCCGAGACTTTTATAGTTTAAGGAGCGAGATCGGGAAAATATTATAAATCTTTATTAACTCTAGGAGCTATAGCTTATAGGCGAGTCTATACTAGCCTATTATAGAGGTAATCTTATAGGGGCTAAAGAACTTATCTAATAGTTTCTTATTAGGATAACGTTACTTAATATTCTTTAAGGATAGTAGTATATAGTCGCTAGTCTTAAAGCGCTAAGCCGCCCGGCTAGCGTTATAGTACCGTTTATAGGTGGTTTAGGCTTTCCGAATACGGACTTTTATAGCCCTACGATTCGATATAAGGTGCTTTACCCTTTACTTAGCTATAGCGGTAGAAACCTTACCCGAGTTATATATCTATATATCGTATAGTCCGTATAGGTTAAAACCTATTAGTATAATAAAAGGGGTTTACCGGATAGCTAAATACTATACGGTATTATAGGTAAACTAGGCCAGGGGCAGCTAGTTAACCTAGTTATCCTGTTATAGGGCACCGAATACCCGTAGGAAGTGCTCTAAGTTCTGGTTCTATTATTCTATCTAGCTATCCGTCTAGGGGTGGAACGCGGTTAATAACTCCCGCTTAACGCTTAGGAGGCTATATAGGGTAGTCTAGAACTTACTAGTAAACAGGGACCCTCGGTCTAAAACGATACTATTAGGTAGGCTATAGATACTAAAAATATATACCTATAGAATACTAGTAAGGTCTTTGGCTATTAAAGAGCTACTATAAGGGATATTAATCGCGTACTTAGTAAATCAATATACTATAACTAGGATAG
Source organism: Sodiomyces alcalophilus JCM 7366 (assembly GCF_042370955.1). NCBI lineage: Eukaryota > Fungi > Ascomycota > Sordariomycetes > Glomerellales > Plectosphaerellaceae > Sodiomyces > Sodiomyces alcalophilus. The sequence goes on along the minus strand of NW_027263540.1, from coordinate 1,150,102 downwards.
AATCTCCTTTCTTCCCCTATAAAGTTATAGGGGGGAGGCCTATTATAAAGTCTATTAAGATCTCTTAAAACGGCTATTTAGGTATAGGCAGAGGTGCTAGGTACTTAAAGGGCTTATATAAGCGTGGCTTACTCCTTTAATAGATACTACACGTAGGTATAAACATCTTTAGGTCTTATAAAAGGTATTCCTAGTAGTAGGACTTAGAAATTCTCTTAATAGTCCGACCTAACCTATAATGGCCCGTAGTAGGCGCGTTATAAAATACCTAAAGGACCTTATCGCATAAACCTAACTAGTTTAGTATAAAGAGACGGTCCTTAAAGTAGACCGCACCTCGACTATTATAGGACTATAGGTCCGTTAAGTTATCCTTTAATACTAAGGAGATATAAAAGGGATTATCCTTTTAGACAAAGATAATCTCGTCCTTTAGGCTAGATAGACCCGAGGGCTTAGGTACACCGTAGGCTCTTCTAAGGCTAATAACGAACTTCTTAGTAAATCTCTTAATAGGCTTTTACCGCTCTGCTTCGAGATCCGCCTAATCTATAACGAGCTACGGCTTCCGTAAGAGCCTATCTACGGGGTTCTAAACGCCCGGATAATAATAAATCTTAAAATCAAAGCTTAATAGCTCCTCTAGCTAATAGGTATATTAAGGTTTAATTCGGGGCTTATTTAGTAGATACTAGTAGTTTAGGTGGTTAGTTAGCACTTTTACTAGGGTCTAACTATACGCTAAATAATAACGCTATTACCGGAACGCTTCGATAATCGCTATTAGCTTAGTATCCGGTATCGGATAATTTAGTTCGGGTCCCCTTAGCTTCCTAGATAGGAACGCTATAGGTCGCTAGGTATAGTCCTTATACTAGCTAATTATAGCGCCTAGTATAAAATTAAACGTATCGGGTTCTATACGAATAGGTAAGGCTAGGTTAAAATACCTTAGCACGGGTGCTAACTAGAATAATAACTATAACTTCTTAAAAACGGCCCTCTCTATATCCTCTAACTAAAATATACCTGGTCGGCCCCCTAACCTTAATAGGTCTATAAGAGGGGCCGCGACCTTAGAGTAGCCTTCGATAAAACATCAGTAAAAACCGGTAAAACCCAGGAAGACCTAAATCTTCTGAATAAAGGTAGGTTCCTCTTAATCCTTAATAGCCTTAACCCTCTTAGGGTCTATAAAGACTCTATTAGGGCTATATATAAAGCCTAAGAACTCGACCTCTTATATCTTAAACATACACTTCTAAGGGTTCGCGAATAGGGACTATTCCCTTAAGCGCATAAGGATCTCCTTAACGTGTATACGACAAGTACTAAGGTCCTTATTATAGATTAGGATATTATCTAAGTATATAACGCAGATAGTATCGATAAGACCCTTTAAGACTTTATTAATATAACACTAAAAGCTAGCGGGGGTATTATATAGACTAAAGGGTATTACTAAGTACTTAAAGTATCCGTACTTAGTTCTAAAAGCCGTCTTCTACTCGTCCCCTTCTCGAATTCTTAAATAATAGTAGGCGTCCTTAAGATCTAACCTAGTATAAACTATAAAGGACGCGAGGCGGTTAAGGATTTTATATATTAGGGGGAGCGGGGTACGGTCCTTATAAGTAACCTTATTAAGACCTTAATAATCCACGTATAGGCGTAGCTATCCACCCTTCTTTAGTATAAATAGGATTAGGGCGCTTATAAAACTTATTAATAAGCGAATCCACCCTTTAGCTATAGCCTCCTTAATATAGGCTTATAGGATAGCTAGTTCTTACTCGGCTAAGAGGTAGATAGGGCTAAATAGGGGTAACTTTCCTTCCTCTATCTTAATTATATAATCCTAATACTAGTAGGCGGGTAGATGGCCGGCCTTTATAATATCGAAAATATCCAAAAACTCTTAATAATACTCGGGGATAATATTCCTTAACTCGCTTTTATCTAGTAGCTCTTAATATAGCCCGGGATTAAGATATTCCAGGATCCCTTTATTTAGTTAGGTCGGGTTAGGGGGTACTAAGGGTATAAGTTATAACGGGTCCGATTAGACGATAAGGATTAAAGGACTATTAGGCAATATATCCTCTTCTTCCTTAGTAGCGTCCTACTTTATACCGATAACTTAGCCGATACGGGAAGCACCGGACTTTATAAGGCGGATAATAAGCTATATATACTCTTTCACCTTCTTTAACTCTCTTCGACCTAAGACGCCTTAAATATCCGCCAGCTAAAGTCGATATATCTATTCGCCGGACCGGAAAGAGGTAACGGGGTTATATTCTACTAACTATAGTATACCGAGGATAATTTAGGACCTATTAGGGTGTATATCTAACACCTTAATCTCGATCGGATATATCCGGGTCCGGTCCTAACTATCCGTGACCTTAATATACGTTTTAAGGGACCCGATAAACTATATATCGACCCTAAGGATAACTTATCTAAATCGCTTTAGTGGTCCTAGGGGACTATAGTTAGGAGGCAGGGCCTTTTAATTAATTCGGTTAACCTCGGTACCTTTATTAAGCTTAGCGCTCCGGCGGCCTTATCCGCCGCTTAACCGTAACTCTAACTTCGCCTTAATTACGCCCTTACTAGTAAAGAACGGCTAAGACGGCGGCCCTTCCTAGGCCTAAGCCTATCTAATAACAGGATACCTTATATTAACTAGTAGGTTATTCGGGTTCTAACTAATAGAGTATCCTAATAACTAACCTAACTTAGAGGGTTTCGTTCGGGTATTAATTCCAGTAATAACCCTTTTTATTATAGCTAAAGTATATAACGCTATTATAATAGCGCCTTTTAGGAGACCCGGGGGCTTTTATATCGTTTACTTTAATTAATTCCACGAAACCTTAGGGAGGTATAAAGGGTCGAATAGTTATAGTATAGGCCCTATTAGGGGCCCTATTACGCCTATGCTTCTCGCCGCGGGGCTACCTCGGGTAATTATTCCGGGGCGTCTTTTCTTTATTTTTATATAAAACAGTAATCTCTGCCTATTAGGCTATAATACCTAATACCTTACTATTAATAAGAATACCGGCGGCTATAATCTAGTTATATAACGGCCTATTAAGCTTTATTAAAATTAACTATATACGCTACTTATCGGGGAAGGGTAAGGATACCTTACTAAATAATAAGTCTAGCCTATTAATAAACTTAGCGTAGGTCTAATTAGGTTTCTATATAGTCTATTCTAAGAATAGCTTCTTAGTTATAGATATCTTACGGGTTTCGTTATTAACTAATTACTCGGTTAGGAAGGTCTTAAGGTCCTCCTATATAGCACCTTTAGTCTTCCTGTAAACGCGCCTAGAATAGGTATACTATTAGGACTTTATTATCTTCGGTAATAGGGTAATAGTAAAATAGATTTTCTCTGCTTTAGACAGCTTAACCTTATCGAGTATAAAGCGCTCTTCGATTTCTTCGATAAACGTCTAGAACTAGTTATAGGACTGCCTATCCTATTCGTGGAGCTTCTACGGGACCTTATACTAGCTTTTACGGGAGTCCCCTTAGAGGATATACTTAGAGGTATCGGGGTCCTTCCCTTATTAATAGGTAAGGAGGCGCTTCTCTTTCTTTTTACGGGCTTAGCGGTCCTCGTAGTGCTTAATCAGGAAATCGAGTTCCGCCGATAATAAAGTGCCGGGGGGGCGGCTCTTAAGGTCTTGAATATCGAATTAGGGTCCTATTCGGATAACTTAGGGGGTCCCTTAGTCGAGTAATATTCCTACTATAAGATTATAAGCGTCCGGGTCAGCTTATCCGCGAATCTCGAATTCAGGGTTATTATCTTTATCCTCTAAGTCGGGTATAAAGGATTACTCGCGATCGGTGCCTAATAGCCCGGCTTCGGCTCCTTTAATAGTAAGGGAAGTATCCTAGGTATAAATAGGGGCGGTACGCTTAGGGGGTATCTTAGGTACTAGTTAGGGGTAGTAATAGGATTTAAAAAATAACTAGTCTTTTAAACTCTTAACGGTTATTATACCCGTAAACGGTTATAACGAATAAAATATTATATGTTTATATAAGGAGTAAAGAGAGTTATTAAGACTATAATAAGAATAGGTTATAAAGCTAACCTTAAGGGGGGGAATAATTATAAGATTATTCGTTAAGCCCTTTTAACTCAGGACTTAATAGGAAACACCCTACTTAAGGACTAGTGACTATTCTCCCTAGGACCGGTATATAATAACCTAAGGCTCTAAGACCATAGGTCTTAGGCCAGCTTAATAATCCTAAAAACATAACTCGGTCCTAAATATCCCTAGGGTTAACCTTAGGACCGGTTCCGGGTTCTTAACACATTCCTTAACGCCTCTAAGCCCTATCTGAATCCCTTAAATGGAATATCCCTGATAGAACGATAAGGAACTAAAGGACCTTTATTATTTTAAAGAGGGGTCTAATAGTTATAAGGACCTTATAAATAATAAAGCCAAGACCGATAAAGGTGGTAATTAACTATACTAGGTCGCTAATAGACCCGGATTTATACCTAAGTACGGCGATCTTTACTGGGTATAAAGATAATACACTAGGTATAGGTAGCTAATAATATCTACTAATAAGTCCCTCCGCTATAAGAAGTTCTATTACTACTTATTCTTAATAAAGGAATAAGGTAGTTAGGACTCTCCGCTACTCAAAGGCGCTTTATAGAAAGTAACGGACCCCGTAGCCGGCCTATACAGTTATATATACATAAAGTTTTAAGTCCGAGTAACCCTAGCTAGCGCTCCCTTCGAAGCTTATATTAATTTCTATATCTCCCGATATACTATAAGCTAGCACCTTCTCCCTTACCTCCCCGACATAGAAATCGATACGTCTAAGAGATCTACGCTTCGTGGCGTAGGCACCTCGGCTATTATCAGATAGCCTTCGTTTACCCTACTAGTATAAGGCATAGTAGACGGCTAGCCTTAAGTCGAATAGCTATACGTAAAGGCTTAGGTAGTTCCTAAGCTAAAAGCCTGTCTACTCCTTAGGCAGGAATTTAACTATCCGAACTAGGTTTAATATCCTTAACTTATAGGACGCTATTTACATTAGGTCCTATAAAGGGCTTATTATCCCAGTACATATCTTTGCTAAACGTTTATTAGTTAGGCACAAACTAAAAGCCACTGAAAAGGTTACTATTCCGCCGTATTAGTATAGATTCGTCCTATTTAAGGAACATAATATAACCTTAGACTCTATAGAATTCTAACTTGATATTAAGGGTTTACTAAATTATATCCTTAGTAAAGGGATATCCGTCCTAATCTATAACGCTAGCCACCGGCCACTATTTTTTTCCCGGGGTAATACGCTAGGGTATATAGACCCCTTTTATATAAACGGACATTTTAATATAAAGCAGGATAACGCCCGCGATATTTTAATAAAACAATTAGAGGCCGCCGATAAGTCCCCGAGTCCGGAAGAATAAGACGATATCTTTAGAGGGTATTTACCTATTAGCGGGAAGCTCGGGATTGCTAAGAGCCTAGACGCCCCGACTAAAGCGACTCTAGAAGGAGTGACTATTTACGACTATAGAGTCCGCTTTATACGATGCTTTACTAGGATTATCGGTAATTATCCTAAGGTTTAGACGGACAAAGGTGTTATCGACATAAATAAAAAGGACTATATACGCGTTCCCCCAATTAACGGATAGTATACCTAGAGGATTAGCTGGAAGCTATATCTATTTAGCCGCGAGGACTAAGCCTTTTTAGACTAAACCTTAGACGGACTCTATAACTATGACCGTATAGAATAAGGGTTGGTATTAACGCCCTTAAAATACTACGGTCTTTATTATATAGCGAGAGGTAAAGTTTGAACGTAAAGACTATATAATAGTCGACCTTTATACCCTTAATAAGGTTACTATCCTAGATACGTACCCGATACCGCTTTAGGATAAGGTTATTAAGCGACTCCGATAGAAGAGGTTTATCTCCGTTATCGACGCCCGGGCCTTCTTCTACTAGTTCCCTATATACGAACCGTACTATAAGGGGTTAATTATTATTTTCTAGCGGGGATAGGAATAACTAAAGGTCGCCCTAATAGCCTTCCGTAACTCTCCCGCGTAAAATCTAATACTATATAGACTAGCTGTTTATCTATACTAGGACTTTATCTTCGCCTATACTCAGGATAACTATATTAAGCACTTAAATATAGTGCTCTCCTTATTTAATGAAAAAAGGATTAGTATCACTCCCGATAAGTCCTTTATTAGATATCCGTTAATCTAACTACTAGAATTCAAGGTTAACGCCCTCGGGTTATAGAATACTAGAGAATATATTAAGGCTTTATATAAAATTCGCTCTCCGACTTCTCTTTAGTCCTTAGAATATTAGATCGGGATCATAGGGTGGCTTCGCTATCTTATTCCCCGATTCTCCTATTAAATCGCTCCCCTTTAGTAACGGAAAATTACTCTTCTCGGTAAGGCTTCTTAGATCAGGAAAAATAAGCGATAGGCATATAAGGCGTATACTAAACACATAACGTTTAAGGCTATTACTAAAGAGTTAGCTATATTCCACGATATTACCGGCGCTCTTACCTTAAATACTTACCTATTCCACTATATCCCTACTAAGATCCTTTTTATGTAGCTAGACACCTTTACAAAATACGGGTTCTTTATTATACTTTTCTAATTAGTCGATAAGACTAAATAGCTTACTAAAGAAACCTTTGAAAAAACTAATATTCGACTAATACTTTATATTAGTAAGGGACTTAAGGTCGCCTATCTAGTATAGACTATTCGTAAAACCCGTATTATTATTTAGTCCGTTTGTCGTAACCCGACTATAGTTCTTATAGACTATACTGCTATTATCGGTATTATAAAGTGGATTATCCTAGCTAGCACTAATAAGACTAAGCTAAATATAAAGCTTACCCTCTCCTCCGAGTTTCCTAGCTAATTCTAATTAGATTATTAATATATTCCCGGCAAGATAAATATAGTAGCCAACGCTTTATCTTAGCTGCCTATAACTAACGGTTCTCCGGCTAAAGGTCTAGGCGAATTAGACCGGATTTGGGAAGACTAGGCCATACACGATATTAGCGAAATCTAAATAGAGGATAATATATAATAAAGGATTATCGAAGGGTATAATAACGATTTAAAGTAAGCACCTATCCTTACCTAAGCTACTAACTATAACTTATTAGTTACGATCCTTTTCGAGGTAGATAATAATCTCCTATACTAGGTGGACGTAAATAGAAGAAAACGCCTTTATATCCCTTTCTCCCTCTATAAGTAATACCGTTAGGCCGTCTATAACGACCGGCCTTATTTGGGAGCTAAACGGATATAGTATAATTTAGTTAGCCCCTTCGAAATCCCACGACTCCGTAAAGAGGTTAACTTCTATATCGCTTAATATAAGATATATCGTACCTACTAAACGGATTAGTAAGCTCCCCTTAGCGAGATATAGCCTATCCTAACGCCCCTAATCCCTTTCTATACTATCGCTATAGACTTTAATATCGGCTACCCGAAATGCCCTTTATAAGGATATCTTAGCAGCGCGAAGGCTTTCCTTTATTCGACGCCCTCCTACCCGTTACCGAGAAGTTCTTAAAGGCCTCCCTACTTATACCTGGCTATAGCACCTATACCGCAGAGGATTAGGTATCCGTGCTCTTTTAAGGCCTCTAGATAGGTAACTAGGGTATCCCCCGCGCTATTATCTCGGATTATAACCCTGAGTTCTTTTAGACGTTTAGATAACTTTATAAAAGGTATTTGGAATTAAGCTAAAGTTCTTAATAGCCTAGTATCCTTAGATTAATAGTATTTCCGAAAGGAAGAACTAAACTATTCAGATTAGAATATGTATATACCTAGTAGATAACCTAAACGCCTTATGGCCGAAGGTGATTATACCTTTATAGTTTCACCTAAATAACGCCTTTAACGAGACGCTCGGCTATATCTTAAATAATATACTATACGGCACTAAAATAAATAGTCCGCTTAACCTAATCAGTAAGATTAACCCTAAATTCGCATATAAGATATTCTAGGAGGATACGAAACGTATTATTATAATAGCTTAGATATATATAAAGCGCCTATACAATAAGAAACAGCGTAATATCCGGTTCTAGCCCGGCGACCGCGTATATATCCGCCTTAGCCGCGGATACTCGCTCCTAGGCAAGGCTAGCTATAAGCTTAGCGCCTAACGGATAGGCCCCTTTAAGGTCCTCGAGTAAGTATCGCCGCTAGTATACTGATTAGATCCACCTAAGATTCTTAACGTGCACCCCGTTATTAGTATTACCTAACTAAGTTAGGTTCGCAGAGATACTAGAAATTATTAGACCCGTCGACGTATAGGATAAGGATTAACAGTAATAGCGGGACCTATATAAGCACTATAAGATTAAAGCTATCCTGAATAAACGGATCACTTATAAGGCAAAAGGCAGGCCACGTACTAAGTACCTTATTCGATAAAAGGACTGGCCGGACAAGTAGAATATCTAGATACTAGTAAACGTAATAAAAGCTCCGGATTTAGTGGAGAAATTCGAAGAGCGTTAAAGAGCTTTAGAGGTGCTTCGCTTAGTATTAAAGGGAGTAAAAGAATTTAAAAGGCCCGAGCCGGGCGAGCTTTAAAGACCGAAAAGGCCTTATTTAGCCTCGTAACGGAACTAGGCTAGAGCTAAAGAACCGTCCCCCTTAATAACGGAAACTCCTTTAGAAGGCATAACTAATATAGTAAGAATAACACTATCTAATCTTGAACTAGTAAGAAGAGAAGCCCTACCAGCTATATAGCCCTAGTATATATACAAATTAGCGCCGCTAACTTAAAAATAAAAGATTTCCCTTTACTATCTATAGTATCGTAAATTCCCTTTATCCTTTACGTATAGTTAAAGGATTATAATAATTATCTTAACTAAGAATCCGTTTAACTATACTATTACGCCTAGCCGATAAGCTACCTATCTATTATAAGCTATATATATTAAGTGGGTAATTATAAAGAGTAAAGAGATAATTAGGATAAAGGCACTTAGTGGTTAGCACGTGATTATACTTAAGTTACAAGGTAGGGGGTACTAAAGAGTTAAATTAATCGCTAGCCTCCTTATCCTAAGGGCGGCTATCTATCCTTTTTTATACATATACTAGCCAGCTTTAATCCAGTATAAGAGTCTATTCTGCCTAATCGATTACTATCTATTAGCTTTTGGCGATAACTCGACTTATGCCCTGGTACCCACTACGTTATAGCTAGCATCGAGTTAGGTCCCGGACCAGATACTCTATTATTATCTATAAATCGCCCCGGTCTAGAACCCTATCATGACTCGTTACTATCCGGTCCTTAGGCACCGGAGGTCCGGTACCTAATAGAGCGCCCTGTTTTTATAGTACCTATCCCGGAAACCTTAATACTAATCTAATATTCCCGTGTCTTCCTCTGACCCTATATACTCTATATTCTCTTTACCCCCGATCCCTTTAATAACTTTATTATAACTTTAATCTAATCTGCCTAATAAGTTTCCTCTGTTTAATTTCCTATTTCTAGATATTATTCTTTATAGTAACCCCATTCTAGTTATAATATAATCCTTTTTTTACCGACCGCTTTCTTATCCCGAATCCCTTAGGTAAGGCTAGTCTATAACTAGCTTTATTATAATATCAGGGTAGTCGTTCCTTTTATTTTTAGGGTCACCTTGATTACTTCTTCCGTATAAGTAAAACAGGAGATTAGTCCTCCCTGACATTATAGATATCCTATTCTGTTTTTCTCACGATCCTATTCTTATTATTTGCCTCTTTTTACCTTATTCTAATTAACTTTATTAGATTAGATACCTAGATTTATAAGTAATCTCGCGCTACCCCGCCATAAAGTTAAGACCAGCCAACGATAGCTTTATATAATTCGTTCTCCGGTCTATCCTGCTACGTGTCTTATTACTAACTCCGATCTTATTTTAGTCCTAGTCTTTTTCTACTATTACTAACGTCTTCTATTTCGTATTATTATAGGTTTCCCTACTATTTTACTTATAGTGAGAATATAAGCTAACTATTATCCTAGCGTCGTTTAACTATTATACCTCCTAGGAGTAGTAGGAAACGTGCCGCTACTAGTAGTAATAGTGTAGCTAGGACTCTTAGTAAACGTTAAAAGAAAGCCGCCGCCGCTAATATACCGCCTACCGCTAGACTTATGAATATAGGCGAAGGGGGGTCCTTTATGCGTTATACTTAAGGTGCGCCGGCTACCTGGCCGACTTAGATTGAAAGGAGGGGGCACTATCTTATATAAGTCGTGCCGATATAACGCTAGTATATATCCAGTTATTAGCCTATATTTAACTTCTTACTTACCTACCTTCTTAGAGAAATCGGCGAAATATCACTATTACTAGGATAACGGTAGTTATTTATGCCTTAATATAGGCTTATACTCCCTCCGCTATAGACCGCTCTATAGTCTATTCTATACTAACCGTATCTTAGTTACTAATAGCAGGTAAGGCCGCCGCTGAAGTTTTATAGGATATTCTAGAGGCCGCTAAGACACGACCCGGCGGGTTTAACTAAGCCCGTCTTATAAGTATATCTTATCACGCGTCTAATTACGTACTAATAGCTATAATAGGACGCTACGCTCTAAGCTTAGTAAATCTTAAAAGTTAGTATCGGTAAGTATAAGGCCAAGACTAGCCATGGATCCGGTAAGGGCGTACGGGCTAAACGGCGCGATAATAAAGAGATTACTACCGCTAAATAGGATACCCTAGAGCGGGTCGTAGCCTTATTAAAGGAAATACTAGCCTCTCTAAAGGCCTATAAAGAGTTCCCGGATCTACTAAAGAAGTTCCTAGGGGTTTAGGGCGGTATTACCGCCACGGGATCGGTTACCGGTCCTATTATAAATAATAATACCAGGGTAGTACTCCTTAACCTAGGCGCCGGTAATAGCGTTTATAGCTCGCCCACCCCGGGACCGTTATCTGCCTAGAAGAAGGGTAAGGCTAAGAAACAGGCTACCCCTATTCTAGTTAAGGATAATACTATAACTAATAACGATAACGAAGATAAGGGTGGAGATACCCCCTTACCTATTACTCTAACTCCTCCTCCTCCTCCCCTTTCCGCTAATACGACGGCGCAGGAACTCGACGAAAACCTATAGCTAAGCCTTACCGGCCTCGCCGCCGACTAGTCCTCCCTCCCCCCCTCTTTTCTTTTTAGAAGGGAATTTTATTCCTTTTCTTTTTTTTAAAAAAACAAAAAAATCCTTTTAAGAAGCTCCGTATATCCTTACTCTATTATTATATCGTCCCGATCTAGTCCCCGGTATACCAAAGTCGTTACTAGAATATATATAAAATATCCGTTAATTAGTTCCGCCGGTATATTTATTAGAGGTTCCTAGGTATTATCCTTATAGCCCTATCGTACCTACTTAATAAGATATTCACGTCGTTTACCTTAGTGGCGGTAGGCCACGATGGCTTTTACCTTATATTCGTCGTCTTTTTATAGTTTAACCGCGACCTTCTACGGTTCGGGTAGTAATCTATCGCGAGACCTCTATAGCTTAAGCAGAGAAATAGGAAACACGTTATATATCTTTATACTAGCGGGTAGCATTAACTTATAGGCTAGTCTGTGGCTACCTACTATCCCCGTAATCTTATAGGGTCTAATATACTTATCGCTTAACTTACGGGACGGCCGGCGTTACTTTAGGTCCTTCGTGGAGAGCAGGATATAGTTACTTATCTTAAACCGTTAGGGTATACCTCCCTGATTATAATAACGTTTATATATAGTCTAAGCCCTCTATATTAATTTAGCTAGGATTTTACGATTAGCTATAAGTTGGGCGGCGCGCCGGTCCGCCTCTAAGGAGCGAACTTCGCTAGCTTAGTATAACTTTACTTTATCGGGGCCCCTTAGGTTATAAGCTATTAATACCTCCGCGGGGGTTATGTTTATAGCTAAATACTATACTATATTATAGGTAAACTTAGCGAGTCCTAACTTATCCACCTAGTTATATTACTATAACGTGTAATAAGCTTATAGATAGTGTTCTAAATTCTGGTTTTATTATTCCGTTTATCCGTCCGTCTACGGATACTACGTAGTGTATAGACGGCGATCTATACTTAGGTAATAATAAAGAGTTGCCTAAAAACGATTAGTGAAGAGGGCCCCCCTATTTAATATTATGCTATCTAGGAGACCGAACTAATAGAAGATATATATCTATAACGTGTCTAGGAGTCCGGGTACCGTTAAGCTACTATTAGTCGGAATATATATTATATGCTTAGTTAGACGGTAGACTATAACTAAAATTATATCCTTTTTACGGCCTGCCCCTATTATAGGCAGTAGGCTAGTAATAAAATTAATTAGAATCTCTAAACATGGGCGTGCGGGAATAGGAAGACTTATTAGCTCGTTATATAGCTTATAATGCCTGGACGTGGTACGCTGGTATACTAGATAGGTAGGGATAAACTCTCGACTATCCTTAGATATATAATTCTAAAAGTAATAGTTAGAGATTCGTTGGACAGTCCTTTTAATCCCGTGGTGGCCGGCTATTAGACTATCGTGGAACACTTATAGGACTTTTCTGCGTAAACCGGAATAGTCGGATATAAAAACCTTTCCTTGGAAATATAGAATACCTTACTTATCTTATAACTAGGGGCTAGCTTTTTACCGGTTATTATTAGCTTCTTACTAGTTTATATAAAACGGGTCTTCGGCCTAAGCCTTAATAATTTCTTTATATAACGTGGGCGAGTTAGGGTTAATAACCGCTCCTAGGGTAATTAATCCTAGGATAAACTTTCTTAAAAACGCTTCCGCGGCCTTAGTATATTTAAAGGTAATTTTAGAGTTATTCGGGGTATACTACGGCTTGCGTATAAGGCTATTAGCCAGGTTTAATAAGCCTGGCCGGTGCTTAATTTTGAAATTATAGGCTATAATCTCTTAAAGCTAGCGTGTATACTATGCCTTTAACTTTAGCTTATCTATTAAGTATCGGTGATTTAGGTGGTTAGTAAGGACTAACACGGGAGTCTGGCTATAAGCTATATAGTGCCTTTAGATGCGGAATAATTCAATAATTACTATTAGCTCCGAATCGGGCGTATTATAGTTAAGTTCTGGTCTATATAGTTTTCGGGATATAAACGCAATAGGACGCTATATTCTATCCTTAAGCCAGATAATAACTACGCCGATTATAAACGCCGACGTATCGGGCTTAAAACTTATAGGTAACGTAGGGTTAAAGTGCCGAAGGACGGGTGCCTCTACGAAAAGCCTCTTTATTTTGGTAAATACTGCCTTAGCCTCTAGTTCGAAAACGATAATCCCGGGGTTCCCCCCCTTAGTTAGATATATTAACGGTATAGCTACCTTCGAGTAGTTCTTAATAAACCTCCTATACAACCCGGTAAAGCCGGTAAAAACTTAAATCTTCTTAATGGTAATAGGCTCCTCCTAATCGCGGATAGCCTGGATATATACAGGGTCTATATAGACTCCCTTAGGACTATAAATAAACCCGAGGAATTTAACCTTATTGGTCTTAAACCTATATTTCCTAGGATTAATAAAAAGCGATTAGTCGCGGAGTTACTATAGTACTTAACGTATATATACCCTATATTTATTTAGGTCCTGACTATAAATTAAAATATCGTCGAGGTATATTATATAGATAGTATCTATAAGACCGGCTAGGGCCTAGTGAATATATTATTAGAAAGTCGCCGGGGCGTTTATAAGTCCGAATAGTATTATAAGGTATTCGAAGTGCCTATACTTTATCCGGAAAGCCGTCTTTTATTTATCCCCCCCCGGATATAAAGCCGGTGGTAGGTATCCTTAAGGTCTAGCTTAGTATAGTAATTAGTGGTAGATAGCCTATCTAGGATCTTATAAATTAGTGCAAGTAGAGTGCGATCCTTAACCGTTACCTTATTAAGCCCGCGGTAGTTAACGTAGAGCTATAGCTTTCCGCCCTTTTTCGGGATGAATGGGATAGGGGCTCCTGTCGGACTGCTTAATAGTCTAATCTAACCCTTTACGAGTATATCCTTAATATATTATCGGAGTACTTTAAGTTTTTATATCGCTAAAGGGTAGATAGGCGTAAATAGTAGTGTTTTCCCCTTCTTTATATTAATACCGTGGTCTTAGCGTTAAAAAGCGGGGAGTCGGCCTACGTCCTCGATATTAAATATATTAGTAAAGTCCTTATATTAGTCGGGTAGGGTAAAGGGAGCCTCGGGATAATCTTTATCCGGTTCTTTATTTAATAGTTCCTTTTTAGCCTTATCTAAATCCTGCTATAGGCTTATCTAGCCTAACCGAAGGGAGACTTTTTTAGGTAACTTTAGTATTAACACCTACTATACGTCTTCCCTCGCCTTTCTTATATTTCTTCGAGATATAACTAGTTCTAGGTTATCTCTTATAATGGGGTAAGTATAAGTCTTTCGAGCCTAATCGACGTTAGGGTTAACTTATTCTAACTAGGGTAGACCTACGATAATCTTAGGGCTAAACGGGTTAAGGTCTATAATATAGAACTCGTCCCGTTAGATCTTTATACGGCCCTAATAGTCTTTTATGTCAATAATTCTTAATATTATTTTATAGGTTATTATCGTTAGGCCCTTAAATAACTATCCCACCTATAATCGGGGTCCTATCACGACCTAGTCTAGGCCTATAAGGGACCGATATACTATATTATTATTAGTGCCGCTATCTAGACACGCTAGAGTTATAACCTAACCCCTGCCTTTACGGATACTAATATAGGCCTTTATGGGTTTAATAGGGGTCTTTCTGTTCTTAAGCGGGGAAGGTTCCTATTAGTCCTTACTATAACACGGCTTAATGCTAGCATTATCCCGGCTATAGGTTAGTTATTCGGATTCTGCCTCCGGTTTTATCGCTTAATATAAGGGTTATTATAGGTGTTTATATAGTAGCCTCGCTATTAGTAGTTAAATACGTAATATTTTTAATAGGTGGATAGGAGAAAGAAGAGGTTAGCTCGCCTTATCCGGGTGCTGGGTTAGAAGATCTCTAGGAATAGCCTATAGTCTAAGCCTAAGTAGCTAGAGCCGCCGTCTAATCCCGGTATCCTTATCGATTACCTTAGTCGTTAAGCTAGTTACGCTAGCTATATTATAACTATAGCCTATCCCTAAAGTGGCTCTTTAAAGGTTACGTTAAGGCCTCTGTTTTTTAATATAAGGGAGTAAGCTTTGTATATACCTATAGAACTCTCTAAGCGATAATATAATCGCGGGTTACTAGGTAAACTCTGGTTAGCACTATCTAAATACGCTAAAGCTCGGGCAGTTTCTCTAGTAGCTCGGACTCTAGAGTCTCCTATTTCCGCATAAGTTATTAGAAGGTCTTATTATACTTTTAGGAGGAATCCTGCTCGGATATATTCTAAATAGCGACTTCCCGGAGGCGGGTTATCCCTATTATCTACCTATTAACCAAGCCAGGCCTCGAGTACTAGCTATAAGACCCGCGCGGACTAACTATTATACTTATACCAGACTTTATTATACTAACGTTTCTTAAGATAGTAGTGTAAGTAGGAGATAATAAAGTAGTTCTGAGTAGTGTTAGTTAGAAAGCTATAGGGGTTAATTATATGCCGTTCCTTTATGTCCTAGATAAAGGTCCGGTACTTAGCCTAGGATATTCCGTCTTACTTTGGAAGTGGGTAGTTAACCTTAGCCTAATTAGTCTAGATACCGGGACCTCTTATAATTATATACTAATTAATAGGGGCCGGAACCGCTTATCCGCTAATAAAACGTTTAACTACTATACCGCCTAAATTCTGTTACTAGTTCTAATCAAGACCGAGTTAATATATGGCTAGTTCCTTAAGCTCTAGCTAGCGCTTAAGTCTACGCTCCCTATCTTATTCTAGGTAGCGTAGGCGTTCTTCTAATTACTAATATATCGGCTACTTTTTCGGGACCTACCCGTAACGGAGCCTAAGAGGAAGCGGCTTATAGGCTAAAGGGCCCGAGGGTATTAAAGGAGTAGGCGTCGAATAAATACTAATTGGACGCCTTTTTATAGGTAATCTATAATTAGCTTAAACGGGGTTAGATTCTTATTAAAGTTCGGATATACTAGGTTCCGTTATAGGCGTAAGTTTATACTCCTAACCCGGCGGTGCCTTACTAGTAAGTATAGGCGAACTAATATCCGGCTAGGCTTATTCCGGCTACTTAGCGGTATAGAGTATCTGTTAATCGTTAATTAGGTTAGCTATCTTATCTTAACTTCTTAACGGTCCTCGCGCCCTTAGGGAGGGAGAGTGATTAATATATTAAGTAGGTAATCGCGAAGAGTAAAGACATAATCAGGATAAAGGCACTTAGTGTTTAGGATGTGATTATACTTAACTTAAAAGGTAGGGGTGCTAAAAAGTTAAATTAATTACTAGCCTCCTTATCCTAAAAGCGGCTATCTATCCTTTCTTATATATATACTAGCTAGCTTTAGTCTAGTACAAGAGTCTATTCTGCCTAATCGATCACTATCTATTAACTTATAGCGATAACTTAACTTATACCCCGGTGCCGACCACGTTATAGCTAGCGTTAAGTTAGGTCCTGGACCGGATACTCTATAGTTATCTATAATTCGCCCCGGTCTAGAACCCTATCGTGACTCGTTACTGTCCGGTACTTAGGTACCGGAGGTTCGGCACCTGATAATATAATCCTTATAATTAAGCTATTCCTTACTATTATCCCCTTAACGCTATTCTAATTTCCCTATCCACTTAACGTATCTCTTTACTATAGCCTCGACTATACTAGATCTATTATAATTAATACTCCCTATAGCTAATTTCTATGATATTACTTACTCTATAGACGTCTATAGATTTAAGGACTAAGAGCTCTGAGAGGAGTTTATATATTAGTTTAGAAACGGCTATAACGGGTCGGGTCTAATATTTAAGAAATATTTTAGAGCTAGTACCCTGCTTAAAGATAAGAACTGCGTATGTTATTATCTAAGCACCGCCGGCCCTATATTTAAGTGGTGGTATAGTGATTATAAGAATATTATTACACGATACCGTAAAAAGGCGTCGGACACAGAATACTACAATCCCTAGAATAGACGTCTAGATTATATATTGTTTATATCAGAAAAGCTTGCTAATAGGTGTATTATGGAAGCTAAAGATAAAGAGATCGTGCTGGAATTCCCCTAGCCGTAATTCCTGCTAGGTAACGCTAGCACTATCGTCTACTAGCCCTAATATAAATAATCGTTTCAGTAATATCTCGTAATAGCTCGATATAATATGCCCCGTGGCCCCGACGGCTAATTTCTCTATAGATCGGCCCGCCGGGCTAGTAGAATTATAGTAACGGAAGGAGGCTTACCTATACGTGTAAACAATATACTAATCGCCTACTAAAGCCTAATCTTACGTAGTGCTAGCCTATTAGCCGTAATAATTAATAAGATCAATAAGACTAATAGTATTAGCCTTGTATTAGCCGATACTATTAATAAGCTAAGCGAAGGTAATATCGACCTAGACTCCTTTATCATAGTAACTAAGCAATATCGTGAATATATCTAGCTATATGCTATAGCTATTAAGAACTATATCTAGACGCTTAAGGAACGCCCTATGCCAGCGATCCGTTTAGTAATAGATATACTAAACCAAATATGCCTTAATTTAACCCCAAGTATTGGCGAACTAGCTACGCTAACTAATACCACTACTAATAAACACGCCCGTGAAGATATAGAATCGGCTCCCCTAGCTAAGCGACTGCTAAAAAAGTTAATTTGGATTCAGGCCACTAAGGCCTTCGCGGGCCGTCTTAAGGACCCTAACGCTCGAGCCTGGCAGGAAACCTTCGAGTATAATAGCTAGTAATTAGGTAGTATAACCTGGCGATAACATACTATCGTTGTACTATTACTAATAGCTAAATTTATAATAGACTTCATTGGGGATAATCTAGATAATAATAACGTATGGTTAGTAGTAGATATACCCTTCCTGGTTATAATATAGCGAATAGAGGCCCTTATATAGGTGGCTAAACTAAAAGACGATGGTAGGTTAGACACCTGTAAAGGAGAGATAATAGCGAATAGATTAACTAGTAACGCCCACTTAATCACGGACCTTATCTATTATACTAGCATTTTTTATAGCCACTATATAGATAACCGCTATAAAGGACTGCTAGTGTTATACGACTTACTCGACGGCGAGCTTAAATAATGCTAGGATAGTATCTAACCAGAGAATATAGCGGATATCCTTAACCTGCTAATAAAAGAATAGGGATTACCTAATATAGAGCCCGAGGCTCCCGAGATTAAGATTCTATAATAGGATAGCACCGGGGGAATATAGCTCGTTCCCTCTTAAGTATTTCTTTTCTTTTTTTTTCTTTTTTTTATATCGGGTCCTAGGTTAGTAATTATATAGAGGGAGTACTACTATTTACAAGCGGCCTGTCTACTATTTGCAAGCGTTCTAAACCTAATTAGGAATGTTACGCGAGCCCGCGTAGTAGTCTATATACGCCACGATCTTAGCTATAGATATCACGTACAGATACATCATATTAAGATAAACGTTTTGTACACGTAAGACAGCCGTCAATCACTGTGACTTATACTTGATGCCCTACGCTATAAAATCGCAGCTGTTCTGACCTGTTTTCCATTATGTTAAAGTACCCTAAATTATATTATATCCTCGAGGTAGGAAAAGGAGGTGGAAAAGTGGTGGAAAAAAAGGTGGAAAAAGAGGTGGAAAAAGGAAGTGAACATTTTTCAAGGTGACACTTAGTGGTGGGTGGTTAAATAACCTTATCTATTTTACTAATAAGACCTTATCTATTACACAGATAAGACCTTATCTGTTACACACATAAAACCTTATCTATTATATAGATAAGGTTTTATTTATTATATAGATAAGGTCTTATCTATTATATACATAAGGTCTTATCTATTATATAGATAAGGTCGTATCCATTATATAAATGAGGTCTTATCTATTACACAGATAAGGCTATATAACCACCCACCACTATACATCACCTTAAAAAAAATTCACCTTCTTTTTCCACCTCTTTTTTCACTTCTTTTTCCATCACGACATCGTATATTCTTATTAACTAAAGTTTTTTACAAGGAGGTTAAAATAAGCAGTGAATTTATAGTAACGGATATTCGTAATACGTAAGGGAGAGAAAACCTTATCGTGATATATACCGGTACTGGTTATCTATAGCTAAGATCATAGCGTTTACAGACTACTGCGTTGCCTCGCAAAACCTCCCTAATTAGCCTTAAGACGCTTATAAATAGTACACAGGCCGCCTATAAATAGTGGTACTTATATAAAGGGGGGACGGACGCCCGTGTATACTTACTAGTACTATAAACGGGGCCTAATAGAGTTAGGAACTGCGCTATAAAGCGCCATTTTGTATTATAGTTTCTTTTTATATTTTATTTAGCCTCGGCTAAAAATAAAGAACTATAACCACGTCTACCGCTTATTACTAATATAATACGGGTGAGGATATTCCGACTAGGGCAATCGGATATTCCGACTAGGGTCCTATATTAATAGCCGGTGACACCCGCCCGCTTATTCCAATTTTACTCAGATACTTCCACATACTATAAGATATCCGCGTAAAATGACCGTAGCGACGATACCGACGATACACTTAATTAGTCGTAGCCACGATACACTCAATTCATCGTAGCGACGATACGCTTAATTGATTGTGTACGTGTCTGTAAGTACCTAGGCATAAGAGAAAGTTGTTATAGCTGGCGTCAGGCGTTATTAGTAGGACCCTAGTCGATATATCCAATAGCCCTAGTCGGAATATCCAATTGCCCTAGTCGGAATATCCTCACTCTATAATAATCGACTATACCGAGTCTAAGTTAAATATTATAGACCTTAAGAGAAGGGGACGCCCGCGGGATACCGGACTTTATCTCTCCCGGGGTATATATTATGCACCACTATATAGCACTATACTAGGATCTAAATTATATAGCTCCGGATTAACGCTAGTATTATATAAGTACTAAACCCGTATAGAACTAGATTAGTGCCGGCCCTATACTAGCACTAAACCAGAATAGCGCTGGATTAGTGCTAGCCCTATACTAGTACTAAACCAGAATAGCGCTGGATTAATGCTAGCCCTATACTAGCACTAAGCCAGTATAATGCTAGATTAGTGCTAGCACCGTTCTAGTATTATACCTAGTACGGCGCCTGGCCTTAGATAGCCCGAGGTTCCCTCGTAGATATACAGAGCAGAAACCTCGCCCCCCTTTTTTTAGAGAATTATCCTATTTACATATTATTTACTGCACCCTAAGGTTGCCTTATCTAAAGCCTCTTATAGGTCCTATAGTACTGGCTGGCCAGAGATAGATACGGTTAGTATATATTATAGGAGATATAATAAGTTATATTAAGTAAGAGATATATTAGTCTATACTAATATCTATGTGAAATACCTCCTTATATGCCCTAGAATTTATCTTTATCTTCTACTTTATATTTATCGTCTATATACCTATTATTTACCCTTTATTCTATTCTCTGTTATTTCTTGTACTACCGTTACTGCTTCTATCTCCTTAGCCTGTCTTCCTCCTAATGATAAGGAGCGATAAGATCTATATTATCGGGCCAATACGCCTTTTATTCAGCGGCTTAGGCTTAGGGCTGGGCATATTCTTAGGGCTTAACGGGGGTATTCCTAGTAGCGACCTTTTCCGTTACCTAGTAAGCTCGTTCGGCGGCCTTTATCTTAGCTATTATAAGCAGAAATCTTTAGAAGAGTCTTTCCTCCTACTCCTAAATATAGCGTTAAGTATCTTTATATAAGGATATAATAGGTGCTATTACGGGTTATCCCATGGAGATAATCTAGTAGAGCATCGGATCTTCCGACGAATTATATCGTGTTCCTAGTAGGTCGCCGCGATATTATATTTAGGTCGTAAGCGCCTATAGAGTTTTCTCCTTTTCCTCCTTTTCTCCTTAGCTTTAGATAATTTAAATATTCGGCCTTACTCTATAAATTACTTATAACTAGCCGCTTATATATCTAAAGCTTAGCAAAGCCTATACGCTACGCTAATAGAGATAGATTATTAGTTTGATCCACCTCCCGGCGCTCCGCCACGCCTAGCGGGCGAGTCGCCTAAGGCTGCAGAGTAGAGGAGGGAGATTATTAACCCTTTATAGACTTAGGTCGTAACCTTAACTACCTAGATCTAAGAATAATAGAACGCCATTAATTAACTACTATAAGCGATATATAACTAATAACGTATAGCTACGCCGCGCTGAGCCACCCTATCGGAAAAGGCTATATAAGGCTCTTAACTGCCTGGTCTAACGCCTACTCTTAACCCGACGCCCGCTTAGACTTATAAACTAAGGCACTCCTATTACTATAGAAGTTTCACGGTAAATGCTGGGAGTATATAAGCTAGTTATCCGAGATTCGCGAGAAGCTCCTATTAGACTAACACCTCTTTTAGAGCCCTCGCGAGAAATAGTACTTTATTAATATCTGCCTAAATAAGGCTCCCCGCTATATTATCGCCTTCCTTTAGGCCGCAGGCAGAATAGACGGCTAATACGATCCCGAACACTTCCTTAATTACCTTAACCGTATATATAAGAACGTTAGCTAGTAACCTCGCCTAGCTAATACCCTATAAACGTGAGAAGAATATAAAGACTAAGCGTTCGGAAGGTTTATACCCGGCTTCGAATAATAGCTAGCTATCGCGGGCGGAGGTTAATAGGATAATACGGCGAACATTATATTCCTAGAGGGAGCTCTTAATAGTCGCCTCCGTTACACGCTTATTACTACGAAACTCCTGAATAATTACTACACTTAGTCAATAAACGTGTAGAGTATTACTTAGAGACTCGAAGCCCTCGCTATAAGGCCACAGTTAATAGCGGTTGGTTATAAGCTGTTTATAGAGTAAGGCCGAGTAGTTAAATTATTTAAAGCTAAGGAGAAAAGAAGGAAAAGGGGAAAACTCTATGGGTGCTTACGACCTAAATATGATATCATGGCCACCTACTAGGAATAATGTCAGGACACTAATATCGTACGAAGTGTGACTTGTGTTTATTGCCGACTATAAAAGAGTACCAGTCTACGATGTTAAATATATAGATAAAAGAGGGGAAATAACACTATGATACATCTAATAGAAGTACCGCCGTATTCGGAGCAGTGCGTGACGTGGCTCTGCGAATATACCTAACAGGATATCGGGGCATTTAGGTATAAATGCCTGACACACCCCCCCAGATCCGTAGGATTGATCCTAACGGTTCTGATCGAATTAAAGCTTAAAATCTAGGGTAGTTTAAGCCTAGATATCAATCCAAAGATTAACGGCTTATTAAGCAGCTCGTGCCTTATTATGATCCCAAAAACAACGTGACAATTATCACATAATTATAGTCAATCTAACGATCATCGCGATCGTAATCCAATCCAAACCACCGTTAAGTCGATAGTAATTAATCTAAACCACTATTAAGGCGGTGGTAATCGATCCGCTTAAACCAAGCCGGGAGGGCTCTTTTCTATCCTAAGTATCTTAACGAATATAGCGTGCTTTTATAGCGGCAACGCCTTCGTTATCCCATCGCTAACTATCTTATTAGTAGCGATCCAATTAATAATAATCTCCCGGCGTTATACGATCTGCCGGATCCATAGGGCCTATATATCGAGATGCTTTAATTTCGAGGTGACTTACGGCTAAGGGCTCTTTAGTAGCTAACGGGTCTGATTATTATCGTAATAGATAGTGATAGGGTTAACCTTAAAGGTTAACGTTAGGTCCTTTATTAAACATAGCGTCGCGATATACTGCTAGGCGGCGGCGCTTAGAGCTATAAGCTCTGCTTCGGTGCTCGATATAATAACGCTCGTTTACTTATTCGCCTTCTAGTCGATAGGACCTCTAAAAAGCATGGTTATGTATCCCTAGGAGCTATACCGAGTCTTATGATCGTCTTTAAAGGCGGCGTCGCTTATATAAAAGAGGGCGTATTTAGCTAGGGTTTCTTCGGAATCCCGTGGCCCAAAGGATAAGCAGAGGGACCTTATTAAGTTAAGGTACTTAAGGTATCTGTTAGCGGCTTTATAATACTAATTAGATGGATTAGTAGCGAATTCGGCTAGTCTAGAAGCAGCCTTTACGATATCCGGCCTTGTTTAATAGGCGGCGTAATTAATCGATCTAACCTTTTATAGATACAGGTAGATAGAGTCTTCTAACGCCTACTATTAACCGTTCGGTTCTAATATATCGGGAAAGGCGAGCGGCGTGGTGACCCTTTGGCTAGTCACGATATTGAACGCCTTTATCTTCTCGTTAATATAGTTATTAAGTAATAACCATAGCCTTCGGCGTTAACGATCCCTTACTACCCTAATACTAAGGAACTACTGAATAGGACCTAAATCCCGAATCTAGAAGCGTTCCTGCAGCTACTTAATCAGATATTCGGCGGCGTTAACGTGCTCTTTTCGATATAGTAGCACTATATCGTTAACGTAGAAGAATATAAGCAGCTTATCACTTCGGAAGACGTAATCGTCTTCCTTTAACTGCGTGAGCCTATACTTGCCTAAAATAGAAGAGAGCTCCTAATACCATAGCTTAGGCGATCGGCGCAGCCTATATAGGGCCCGGCGCAGCCGGTTAATCCCACGGTTCGAGGGGCGTGGGAGGCTCAAAAACGGTTCTAATCCGGCCTTGTTAATAACGTATACCGCGGCTTATAAGATATTCTATCCCGGCGGGTCTCTAACGTAGACCTCTTCGTTAAGGCGGGCGTTCGTAAACGCGTTAACGGTATTAAGTTAGCGGGTCTCTAGATCGAAGTAGGCAGTAATAGCTATAAGCGTTTTAAAGGTCCTGCCGGCCAGGGTGGAGGCGTAGGCGTTAAGGTGATTTTAATGCTATTAATCACCTCGAACGTAGAGGCGTGCCTTGAATTTAGTGACGTAGCTGGATAGATTAACCTTATATTTGAATACCTATATTAGATCCAAAGGGCGGCTCGGAAGGGTAGAAGACGACGGAGTCTTAATAGCTTTAAACATGCCTATTTTAATGAGAGCCTGCACCTCTTTAGAGGCGGCTATAACCCATTACGTTCTGTATAGAGACCTTATTATCTGGCTCTAATTAGAGGGCTCTTCGGGCATATCACGGCGCAGCAGCGGCTTTTTCTGCATATCGAAGCGGTTAAGATACAGGAAGGCAGAGTCGGCGTATCGTTACGGTGGCCGGCGGTCATGTTACGGCCGAGTAGAGGCTGCCGGCGTGGTAGCCGGCGCTAAAGGCTCTATAGATAGGGCACCCGCCGTGGACGAGGATAGACGGGTATCCGGCGCTAGAGGGCCAGCCGGCGTTAAAGAGGTAGCCGGTGGAGGCAGTTATTAAGTAGCTGCCTTAGAAGAAGGGCTCGGGGCTGCCGTTGCGGTAGCTATGGCGGTAGTCGTTATTTTATCCTCCAGAACTAACTAATCAGGGGATAATAAACCTATGGCCGTGGTGGTAACGGCGGCGGCGCCGGCGGCGCCTACGGTAGGCGTAATAGTATCGTCAGAATCGGAGGAATCTTTATCCGAGTTATTATCATCGGAATTATCGGAGGAATCGTTAGAGGAATCGTTAGAGGCAGCGGCAGTTGCTGCTGACGTTATAGGAGCTGGAGGTGGCAATTGGCTTATAGCTGTATCTGGAATAGCTACTATAGGCGTTAATTAACGTGAAGCTAGAGGCGTAGTTATAGGAGGGGAATAAGAAGAAGAGGGCGTTGCTTTAGGAGAGGTTGTTATAGGAGAGGTTTTGGAGGTAATTATAGTAGTAATTATGGCCGGCGTTATGGCAGAGCCCTAAGCTTAGGCCGGCTGCTCTTTAGTGGAAGGAGTAACCAGGGTAGCCACTATAGCTGCCGTTTTAGGCGGCTACGATCGCTATTATGACTTATCCACCCCC
Source organism: Sodiomyces alcalophilus JCM 7366 (assembly GCF_042370955.1). Taxonomy (NCBI): domain Eukaryota; kingdom Fungi; phylum Ascomycota; class Sordariomycetes; order Glomerellales; family Plectosphaerellaceae; genus Sodiomyces; species Sodiomyces alcalophilus. The sequence continues at coordinate 1,124,868 of NW_027263540.1, read as the reverse complement.
CCAGAATTAGGCGAGGGAGTCGAATTTTCTGTTGCTTTAATAGCTGCTTCTTTAACCTCTTCTTCTTCAACCTATTCAATTGCTTTAACTGCAGCTCTTTTACTTGCTTTAAGCTATTCCGGCCTTCTAATATCCTGGAACGACTCTATAGTCGTATTCTGCTATAATACTATGAATTGATCGTATACCGGCATTACTCTAACGGAAGCCAGGGCGTCCTTTTCGGTATCGTTAAGCAGATTAAGCTCTTTAAAAAGCTCTATCGCTATAGGTGGGTCCACGTCACGATCCTTATACAGGATCTTCTCGTTAAAGCTAATATCTCTTATACGCAGGACCCTCCCGAGCTTTGGCACCTAAATCCGATATATATTAGTGCTTTCGTAACCGATTAGATAACCGATATAGGCCCTCTTAGCGAGCTTCTTATTCTTCCGGCGCCCACGTTAATAGTTAGTAGTTAATAGATAGGCACGGTAGCCGTACCTCTTTAGGTAACCGATTAATAGGGTGCTAGTAATACGCTCGATACCTATCTTATTAACCCACTTATCTATATAACCCTTCGGCGACTTCTACCCGAGGTCACGGCGTGGAATTAGGTTATACAGGTATATCGCGGCGGCCACGATCTCCGGCCATATATCCTACTAGAAGCCGGAGGCGATGGCGAGGGCCCGGGCGATAGCGTATATAACGGCCCCGTGGCGCTCGGCTCCGGCGTTCTAAGCGGCCGTATTAGGTGACGACCTCTCGATCAGGATCCCTTTAGCGTACGCCTAGTTATTAAGGTTGCTCTGAAGGGCTCGTTTATTATCTAGGCGTATCACTATAATAGGGTAGTGATACTGCCGTGCCGTTCGTAGCTTAAAGGACGTTACCGATGGAAAAGCTGACTTAAGGTCCTTTAGGAAGTCCCCCACGATAAAGTGCGTATAGGGGTAGTGGTATAGTATTAGCTTTATAAGGCTATTAAAGGACTCGTTGTTAGAGAAAAGGTCGATATCTACACGCTACTAAGGGCGTATAGGCCGGTGGTTTAGTAGCCTTCGTGATACTGGTCTTCGGGCCTTACTACCGGAGCAGCTCTTACACTCTATTATAAGGGGAAAATCCCCTCTAGAGACTATGCCGCCTATATAGGCGGTCGTGATATGTTTGAGGGCGTCGGCGCTTACGTGGCCTAGCCGCTCGTGCTATAAACAAGCGTCGGCGACGCTTATAATCGGGGCTCTCGAGCTATTAAAAAAGCTCTGCTATTAAGCCGTTGGTTAGAGGGTAAACTAACCTCCCACGTTCTTTAAAGGCAGGGTAACGGTCCTACCTTTTTCCTTGATTTCTAACGCCTATCTTCCTATAACGAGCGATCCTGTTAGAAGCAGTCGGAGGGCTGATATAAGGGTTATAGGATATCCCTCGATATACGCTATATCCTTTAAAATCAGCGTATACGGCTAACGATCCCGATCTTTAACCTGTAGCCTTATAGTCCCGAATCCGGTAACCGGATCCGACTCTCCTCCGCCGGTATCGAATATTATATGCTTTTCCGCGGGCCGGTAGTCTTCTAGAAGGCGGCGCTTATTAGTGATATGTCTTATAGTGCCGGAATTAACTAATAGCTCGTCCTTAAAGGCTCTAGCTGTTATTAACAAAAAGCTGTATATACCGTACGATCCGGTTCTATTGTCCGAATCCGAGTCCGAAGCAGCGCCCCCGGTAGCCACGAAATTAGATGAATCCTTGGAAGGGTCTTTCGAGGGTGACTTCTGTTAACCCTTATTTCCCTTACTTTCGGCGTCCTTTTTAAGGTTACTCTAGAACCTCTTTCGACGATCTTTATCCCAGCTAGCGATAATCCGGTTATAGCGTTCTTCCGTCTCCTTAGATAGCTTAAAGTTCTTCCCTCTTCGGGCCGGGTTAACGTTCGGGCAGGTCTAAATTAGCTTATAGTAGCTTCGGGTCTTCCGGGCTATACGGTAATCGTAGATAAATTCCCTCTTAGTACCCTGACCCTGCTATCGATCCTTTCGATCCGATTAACGATCCGGTTACTAACCTTCTTTATCCTTTCCTAGGAACGTGTCTATATAGAACGATAACGATCCCGGCTTCCGATCTAAACGCAGAGGGTGCCTATATCGTAACCAGGTAGTATATTCGTTAACGATGCTCTCGATATCCGGTAAATCATCCTCGTCTTCCGTTAATATTATAGAAAACCAGGCTTCCGACCACTCCGGGGAAATCGATCCGATCGCGTTAAAAAATCCGTTAAGCTGGTCTATCTTCGAATCGATCGCGCGAACCTTATACGTCTTTGCCTCTTTATATAACTTACGGAAGTCGTTAAGCCAGCGTTAGTAAGGCATCTTCCTAATAGATTATATATAATCGTCCTAGCGGCGCTTAATAAGTGACCTTTGGGCAGCGTTAGTGGGTTTAAGACGTGCCTTTAGGATTCGCAGGATTTCCTTTAGGTCGTCTTTACCGGCGAAGGACTCCGCGAGGCTCCGGTCCACGGTGGTGGTGATATAGTCTAGCACGGCCTTTATCGCGGCCTTTTCCTGCTTATATTCGTTATAGGAGAAGAGCCATAGCTTATACTTTTAATCCTAATTTTTGTCTTTACTTACGGTAGGAGGGTTAACCTTTTTAAGGCGCTACGGGCGTTTAGTATCGTCTAGATCCGGATCCACGAGCTTCGTAACCTCGTTAGAAAGGGCGACTTCTATTACACGCAGATACCACTGGTGCTAGTCCTTAGAGGAGGTTAGTATAACCAAGGTTATCGTGACGGCGTAGGAGAAGGAGAAGGAGGAGGAGTAATAGATAGAGGCGGTTAAAGGGGTTAGTAATAATAGGCAGGCGGACGGGCTAGTAGACGACTCTATCCGTAATAGCAGGGCTTAAAAAGAGAGGCTTTATCGTAGAGCTTTAAAAAGAGGGCTTTAAAAGAAAGAGGCATAGAGCCTAGAACTATTAGATCGACCGGAATAAAGGCGTTTACCAGAGCGCCGGGCTTATAACTGTCAGGACACTAATATTATACGAAGTGTGACTTATGTTTATTGCCGACTATAAAAGAGTACTAGTCTACGATGTCAAATATATAGACAAAAGAGGGGAAATAACACTATGATACATCTAATAGAAGTACCGCCATATTCGGAGCAGTGCGTGACGTGGCTCTGCGTATATACCTAATAGGATATCGGGGCATTTAGGCACAAATGCCTGACAAATACACTATGATTAGTCGGAAGATCCGGTGGTTTACCGGATTATCTCTACGGGGTTAACCCGTAATATTACCCCTATCCTCCCTCGGTAATCCGTTACTACTCGGTATAGGTTCGCGAAGCGTTATTATTTAATCGAATAACGCCTCTTTATTAATTAAATAAGGACTTCTAGTAGTTCTTTAACCCTAAATAACCTCTCTATTCGTTAAAGAGCGCTCGAGGCGAGCCTTTATAGTTATACAATTAATTAATATTCCGTGTAATAGCGTTATTATAGTTCGTGGGGTCGTTCCCTCTATATAAGGATCTATATACTATACCTTCCCTAACCGAATAACTTACCTAAGCTAATAATACTAACTTTGCCGTTACCTCTATAGATTTATTTTTCTTCTTTTCTTTAATAATATCTATTACTATCCGTAATACGTTTTTTCTCGCCTATAACTCCTTCGTGTATGGTATTATCGCGCTAACCTTTTATCTCCCTTCTTAGAAGATATTTAAGTTCTTAGGATTATCTCTAGCCCCTAAGGTACGTCTTCTTATTCTTCCCTTAAACCTCGTATAACGTTAGCTAACTTATATATATAATATAGGGGGCTAACTATAATAATAATAATAATACCGGCGAGAGGGTACCTACTCCCGCCCCGGTTAGTAAGGAGGTTACTACTCCTGCCTTAGCTATAAACTGCCGCGCCTAGCTAGCCAAAGCCGTTAAGGCCAAGGGTAAACGTTCCGTGGGCGATACTTTTATAGTAGTTAAAAGCCCCGTAAAGGGTGCTTATAGGATAAAATATCCTCCTAGAGGAATCCGCGAGGACTTTTATTTTACTTATATAAAAGTAATTACCTCCGGCTAGGATAAGCGGCGCTATTATAACTAGTCGGGACCCGGAATAAGGTTAGCCGACCCTAAATACTATAATTACTTAAAGGGCGGTTATAGGTGCCTTCCTCCTCCGCCTAGGATAGCTAGTCCGTCGGTAGCACTCTTAGAGGCGGCGAAGGTGGTTAATAATAACCCCTTCTATAGCCCTAAGGCGATAAAGGCGCTTATAGCGGCTTATTCGGCCTTCTAGAAGGCGTCTAGAGTCTCGAAAAAGGCTTTTAGCACTTTATAAGGGGATAAGTCTATCTTAACGCCTATTAACTTAGGAGCCAGTAAGCCTTATTTATTAGTATAAGCCACCGCCTCCGCCCCCCGCGGGGACTCCTATATCGTGGTAGGTGGACCTATACCTATCGCGGCGCCTCTTATTATCGTTACGCCCGTTCTTAACGTAACGATTACCTTTATAGGGGTAGAAGGCCTACCCCGGCTTAACCGGTTCCTATAGGTAGTTAAGAACGTGATAGGGGTTATAGCTATTAAGGCAGAGGACGTTAAGTCCTTTAAGGGAAAGAAGACGGATAGGCAGGCCGAGGTCGCGCTATCTACGTTATCTCATATTATCACTAAAAGCGTTAACGGTTATAAGGATATTCGTAATAATATTAATCTCGACGCCTAAACCCGGTAGCTAGGGGCGGGGCTTATCCGCCCTAACTTGAATAATATAAACGGTTTTGCTATTATTCCAACCTTTATTTAATCCTTACCGCCTTTCCTATAACCCTTCCTCTTTTTGTAACGTTCGCGGTGTCTATCGTTAACTTTAATCGGGCCGTACTTTTTTTTATAGAGATCTAGGGCGCTTAATTCTTATAGGGACTCTATCAGTTCCTATAATATCTAGGCGTATCCTTCCTACTTTACTAACACTTCTCTTACTATACCTTTAGCTACCTTCCTATTCTTAGCGTATAGGATTTCCTTTACTATCTATTTATTTTCTTCTAAACCGTTACGAATCGGTCCGAGTTAGGGGTTATATAGGACTTAACTAGGAAGCAGGTCTTTGCTTATATATCGTAGGAGGTCTATATAGAACCTCGGATATACGTTTAAGGGTATATCTAGTTATATCATATATAGGTTAATAACCTTAGTTACGCGGTACTTTTAGTATAGCTAGCTTAATTTACGTAATAGTCGCGGGGTAGAGTAGTTTATAAGCGAGAGCTATATAAGGTTACTTTCTTAGAACCGTTTAGTAAGGATATAACGCTTATTAGCTAACTCTTCCTGTTATAGTTATATAGCTATTATCGAAGCTTAGGCAAACTTAACGGCTCTTAGAGGTGGCGGAGTAGGTTATAGGCTACGAACTCCTAGGCATTACTACTTAGTTTTTTATAAATCTAAATCGGGTCGGTATAGTATCCGTGTTTTAAGAAGAACGGACTTATCTTAGTAGTAGAGCTCTCCCGTTTATTTAATACTAGTTAGGCTACGGGCAGTAACTTATCCTAATCGTCTTAGGCGTAATAAATAAAGGCTTAGAGGTACCCCTATACCTTTTAGTTTACTCGCTTAATAGTATTATCGGTCTAGGGGTAGTAAGCCGTGCTTAATCGTTATTCTATTCCAGCTAGCGTATATAAGTATCGCTAAAAACGACTTATCTAATTAGAACCTCTATCGCTTATAATAAAACGGGTTATACCGTGGAACCGAAAGTGATAGTATAGGAACTATTTAGCGTAAGCTTCTACTTTTATAAAGTCTTTCGCTTTCAGGGTAATAGCCTTCGTAAGTTAATCTGTTAGAACCTATAGGTACCTATACTTCTTCTTTTTAGCGGGAGGCAGATCCGTTATAAAGTCTATTAACAGGTTATACCTTATTCGTTTAGGCATCGGGAGCGGTTTTAAGAGTGTTTTCGAGTATTTCTCAACGTATGGCTCTAGTTATAGATATTATAGTTACGTATAAACCTATACACGTTTTTATTTATCCCCGGCTAGAAGAAGCGTCTCGCTATAAGGGTAATTATATTTTCCCGCCCTAGATAACCTTTAAGTATAGAGTCGTGTATAGATTAGATTACTCGCGTTTATAATATACTCCCTTCTTAAGCTCCCGGTACTTATAGGCAATCTCGGAACGTTAGTATTCTTTATAAGGTGGTCCCGTATTCGGCGATCTAGGCTCGGAGACCTAATAAGGGAGGGAACTATTAATCGCCTTTAGCTATGGCTTACGTGGCTTAACGATACCAGTTATCTTCCTTTACCATAGCGTCCTATAACCGTTATAATTCGTTATTAGCTTCGAATACCCGTGGGTTCTCGTGAAGGAGGCGGATCTTTAAGGGAATTAAGGTCTCTAGGATTAACTATATATATTATACTTACTCCTATTTATCGGAGAAGTCCTTTAGTTTATTTTATTCCTTTTATAAGAGGGTATCGGTAGTATAGTTATCGGTACCCTTATAGTATTCTAGTATAAAGTTAAACTAAGCTAGCTCGCCGGCCTATCGGCTTTATCCCTTATTAGGTATCTTCTTTATTATAAAGTACTCTAGAGCCTTATAGTCGGATAGAATCGTAAAGCGACTATAACTTAAGAGCTTAGCTTTCTAATACGTTACGTAACTTATAATCGCTAATATCTCCTTATCGTAAATAAGGTAGTTATACTTAGCTTTAGTAAGTCGCCGTGAATAATAGGCGACTATATAATAACGTCCCTATTTATCTTCTTAGACTAATACGCCTCCTAGTATAAATCCCGAGCAGTTAGCTTTTATAATGGTCTTATTACTTAAGACCTATTACCGTAGGATCGGTTCCTCCTAGAACCTCTTCTTAACCTCTTCGAAAGCCGCCTATTTATCGGGACCCTAGGAGAACGCTTAGTCCTTTTTTATTAGTCCTATTAGCGCGGCTAGAATATAAGCGAAGTTCTTGATAAATATACGGTAATAGTTTATAAGCCTAGGAAGCTTCGGACTGCTTTTACTAAGGTCGGGGCTTCCTACTCTTAGATCGCCTTTAGTTTATCGGGATTATATAAAATACCTTAACTGGCGGTAACTATAAACTCTAAGTACTTTACGGTCTTTATACTAAACTCGTACTTTACCGGGTTAAGCGTTAATTATGCGTCGCTTAGCGATTATAATACTAGGTTAACCTTCTTTTTATAGTCGTGTAGGGATTTACTCGAGTAAATTAGGATATTATTAATATAGGCGGTAATAAAGTCGTCTAGGTAACGCTATAGCGTTTTATTAATATATGATTAAAAGGACACGGGGGCGATATAAAGTCCGAAGGGGTATACTAACTATTTAAATAAGCCGAATCGGGTTTAAAATGCTATCTTTGCTTCGTGGCTAGCAGCTATTCGGATCTTATAGAACGTAGCGACTATATCGAGTATTATAACCTACTTAGCTTATTTTAGGTTCCGGAGTATCTCTATAATTAGTAGGAGAGGGTAGCGGTCTTTTTAGGTGATTATATTTAGAGTATAGTAGTTATAATAGAATTGTACCCCTCCTCCTAGCTTCTTTATAAATAGAACTAGAGCTCCGGTAGCGGAGCTGCTAGCTTATATAAACCCTTAATTAATTAGGTCGGTAATGGTCTTTTATAGAACTAATAATTTCTCTCTGGATATATTATAAAGAGGACCCTAGGGTAGTTCTGGCTCCTTACTATCGGGCCCTTATATAAGGTTTATTTTGTGGTTAACCCCGGGTTAATAAGGGGGAAGATAGTTTATTTACGAATCGGAGAATAAATTAGGAAATCGTTATAGGATCTCCGCTAGGATATACTTCCGGAGGTCGACTAGTAACTTACCTCGGAGGGCCTTATTAATATCCTTAATACTAACTACGTAGAGCGCGAGTTCCCTTTTTCAAACCGTTATTTCCTTTATAACTAGCGTATAATACCGGCGAATACCGACCCGGTTATTATTTAAGCTCCGCGAATAGCTCTGATATTATTAAGTTCTTCTTCGCCCTAGAGTCGGATATCTATCCGAGCTATTTTATAGTAGAGGCGATATCTTTTTATATAATAAGTAGTATTATTATATTCTATTTACGGTTTCTCTAGGAATATATTATAATCTAATCCTGGTATTATATAGGCGAATAATCGTTATATATATCCACTAATCTCTAGATCGTATATAGCGACACCGGAACTCTTAGTAGACCCTATAATATCGGAGAGCCCTAAAAGGAGTCTTTTAGTCTTATCGACTAACGGGACGCAGAGGGACTTTACTAGACTTACGCTTATAGCGGCGTAAGAGTTATAACAAGTATCTATAAGAGCGGTAATTAACTTTTTATTTATCCGCGCTTATATAAGAGCTAAGTAACTACGTGGCGATTATAATATAAACTCTTTTTAATCCCTTTATTCCTTTATAATAGGCTCTAGTGCCTGTTTTTATACTAGAGCTATTCTTTTTCCGAGTCTTTATCGTGATCTATAATTGCTGTATAGGTAGTCTTATCGTCTAAGGTTATCGAGACCTTAGCTATACGGCTTTCCTTTTAATCTCTAGCGTCCTTTTTCTTTAAGCGGTAATTCCTAGTAAGGTATCCCTTCTTTTTATAGTTATAGTACTCTTTTATCTCTTGTGTCTTAGTCTATACTCGGTTAACTCCTCTTATCTTTATATTACCGTTGTGGTTATAGGCGTGATTATTATTATTATTATTATTATTATTATTATTATTATTATTATTATTATTATTATTATTATTATTATTATTATTATTATTATTATTATTATTATTATTATTATTA
>NW_027263540.1:1091862-1115691 GCF_042370955.1 Sodiomyces alcalophilus JCM 7366 | reverse complement strand
AACCTCCGCCCGCGATAGCTAGCTATTATTCGAAGCCGGGCCAGGAAACTACTAAACGCTTGGTCTTCGTGTTATTATAATATTTATAAAGCGTTAGCCGCGCGAGGTTTTCGTTAATATTCTTATATATACGATTAAGGTAATTAAGAAAGTCTTTAGGGTTATAGTAACCGTTAGTTCCGCCCGCCGCCTAAAAGGAGGTAATGATACGGCGAGGGGCTTTATCTATATAGGCGTTAATAAAATACCACTTCTCGCTAGGGCTCTAGAAGAGGTGTTAATCTAAAAGGAGCTTCTCGCGTATTTCGGATAAGTAGCTTACGTACTCTAAGCGTTTTCTATTAAACTTCTATAAAGGTAGGAGTGCTTTGGTTTATAGGTTTATAGCCGGTATCGGGTCGGGTATATACGTCGGGGCGGGCGTTTAGGAGCTTTATACGTCCTTCTCTAATAGGGTGGCTAGGCGCGGTATAGCTAGATGTTATTAGTTTTATATGGCTTATAGTAGTTAGCTAATAGCGTTCTGTTATTCTTAGATCTAGGTAGTTAAGGTAGCGACCTAAGTCTATAAAGGGTTAATAATCTCCCTCCTCTACTCTGTGGCCTTAGGCGACTCGCCCGCTAGGCGTGACGGAGCGCCGGGAGGTGGATCGAACTAGTAATCTATCTCTATAAGCGTAGCGTGTGGGTTTCGCTAAGCTTAATATATAAAAGCGGCTGGTTATAAGTTATTTATAAAGTAAGGCCGAATAATTAAATAATCTAAAGCTAAGGAGAAAAGAAAGAAAAGGTGAAAACTCTATAGGTGCTTACGACCTAAATATAATATCGTGGCAACCCACTAGGAATATACTATAATTAGACGGAAGATCCGGTAGTCTACCGGATTATCTCCACGGGGTTAACCCGTAATAACGGTTCGGATAAACCTCCTATAATAGTAGTGATAATAATAACTATACCCGCGACTATAACGGTAATATAAAGATAGGAAGAGTTAATCGAGTATAGGCTAAGAGAAAAGAGGTAAGAGAGTGCTATAAGTATGGAAAGAAGGGATACCTCCCTAAAAAATACCGTTTTGAGAAGGAGGACGCCGCGGATTAAAAGGAAAGCCGTATAGCTAAGGTCTCGGCGACCTTAGATAATAAGATAATCTATATAGAAGTCGCGGAAAATAATAAAGACTCGGAAAAAGAATAGGTCTAGTAAAAAAACAGGCACTAAAGCCTACTATAAAGGAATAAAGGAATTAGAAAGAGTTTATATCTTAGTCACGTAATAGTTATTTAGCTCTTATCTAAGCACCGGTAAATAAGAAGTTAATTACCGCTCTTATAGATACTAGATATAACTATTATATAGCTATAAGCGAACGTCTTATAAAGTCCCTCCGCCTCCCGTTAGTCGATAAGACTAGAAGACCCTTATCGGTGTTCTCCGATACTATAGGGTCTACTAAAAGCTCCAGTATCGCTATATACGATCCTAAGTTTAATAGATATATATAACGAGTATTTACCTATATAATATTAGGATTAGATTATGATATATTTGTGGGGAAACCCTTGGTAGAATATAATAATATTACCTACTATATAAAGAGACGTCGCCTCTATTATAGAGTAGCCCGATAGATATCCGACTTTAGGGCGAAGAAGAGCCCGATAATATTAGAGTAATTCGTGGAGGTTAAGTAATAACCGAGTCGGTATTTACCGGTATTATACGCCGGTTATAAAGGAAATAACAGTTCAGAAAGGGCAACTCGCGCTCTACGTAATTAGGATTAAAGACATCGATAAGGCCCTCCGGGCCAAGTCTTTAGTCGACCCACGGAAGTATATCCTAGTAGAGATCCTATAACGATTCTCTGACTTATTCTCCGACTTATAAGCGAACCGCCTTCCCCTTTATTAGCCCGGGGTTAACATTAAGGTAAACCTTATATAAGGGCCTAACTGTAAAGAGCCAGAACTGCCCTAGGGCCCTCTCTATAATATGTCCAGAGAAAAGCTAGTAGTCCCACGGAAGACCCTTACCGACCTAATCAATAAGGGGTTTATATAAGCTAGTAACTCCGCCGCCGGGGCCCTAGTTCTATTCGTAAAAAGGCCAGGAGGTAGGCTATAATTCTCTTATAACCACCCCGCCCTTAACGCGATTATATAAAAAGACTATTGCCCTCTTCCACTAATTAGTAATTTAATATTATACTTATAATAAGTAATAATTATAAGAATAATAAGTATAATATCTAAGTCAAAATAAACTGTATATGGTTATAGCTATATAAGTAGACGTCTACTCTATAACTAGCTTAACCTATACTATAACGCTATACGTATTATACGTGTATATATACTTAGCTTATAATATATATTCTATAAATACACTAGGTATCGTAAATACGGTATCTTGGTTATTACTTCAGCTAATAAAGGGGCGTGATAACCGTCGCGTAGGCTGTTGACGTAACAGTTGCCACCTAATCTTTTGGAGTCTTTTGCCAGCCCCGGATCCAGGAAGAAATTCTAGAAGTCAGCTCTTTACACACAATATAAATATTATTATACGCAGCTTTACGTTCGCGTAACAAGCAGTAATCCTACGGATCTACGAATTTAACACCTAGTTGTTTCATTTTCCTCTCTTCCGCGCGCACAGCCTACTACTCGTAGGCTAATTCTTTGAAAGATTATAAGCCCGAGTTAGCAAAGAAGGAAATCTACTTTTTTCTACCCTATACCGAAGACTACCGACGATACACAGAAGATCGTAAGGACTACCGGACCTACTAAAAGGGCTATACTTAAGTGGGTTAAAGAGTCGATTATAGCGAAGAGACAGAAGGGCCTAATAAAGGGCACGACGCTAGAAAAGATCGTTATAGTAGTATAGACGGACGCCGCGCCCTATATCGCGACCCGTATAAAACACTCCTAAAGAACCACAACCTATATAAGAATAAACCGCTTACTAACCTAAAGAAAGTGACCGCCTAGCTAGACGACTAGCAGGACCTGCTTTGGAACTATTATAACGTCGGAATATATAATAACCCTAGGGAGATCTGGATTGACGACTTTTTTAACGCTATATAACCTGCCCTAGGTAACTAGGTAGATATAAAGGAAGCTATACTAGTCCTTAAGATAGTAACAATCATAACGCTTATCGCCGAAGGGAAGAAGGTAGCGAAATAACTTAACGCGCTGCCTACTTAAGGCTATATAACTATGGCTATCCCGGCCCTAAACCTGGGAGGAGAAGGCGACGATAATAACGGTCTATAAAGGGCCGGGAAGGCTAACCGTAATAGAGTCTGGTAAGGCCGTAGCGCCTACTCTAAAGGAAGGTTAACTAACTGTATAAGCTTAAAGCGTAGGTAATCCCTTTTTAATAAGGATAAGTGCCCCGCATGCTACCTGCGCGGTTATAATCTATAAGGCTACTAGATACTATTCCTAAAGTTAGCACTAGCGGGCTTTTAAGCTAACGACTCTATTAGAAGGCTTGTGGAGAGGTCCCTTAAGATAGACCGGGACCTATAAGACGCCGTGCAGAATACGTAACGGGCTACTAATCCGCTATAGCCCTGTTAACGGTAGGGCTTACCTGCCCTAGTTAGCGATATAGGCGTGTCGGCCTTAGCGGCAGAGCTGCCGGCGCCTGTTATCGACTAGCTACGAGCCGGGTAGTAGAGCTATCAGGCCCCTCCTGTTTAACCCTTATTATGCCTGCTAAGGCAGATAAGGGCTACCCGTGAATAGGGCCGGGTAACGTAAAAAGAAAAACTTTTTGCGCCCGCCCCTAGCCGGATTCGAACCGACCTAACCGCCTCGTAGTTATATACCAGGGCACCACTAGTACGCTATAGGGTCTTAAAAATATAATAAAATTAAAAGATTAACTAAAAGAATAGAAGAATAAGCTAATCTTTTATGCCACGTTAACAATATAGTGGCTCTATACCCTTCCAAGAACACTTTAGATTATTTCTTAAAGGAGATATCTAAAGATATAACAGTTAGAGACTTAGGTAAAGTAAATACCTTTCTAAGTTGTATAATAAATATAAACAAAGAAAATAAGACTCTTTCTATAGGTTAATTACCCTATACTAACAAGATAATCGAAAGGTATAATACACGAAGTGTGAAAAGCGTTAATACCCCTTATATGCATAAGAAGGTCCTAGTACTAAATCTTAAATAAGCGTTAACTAATAATATAAAGAAATACTAACAGGAACTAGGGGGTTTATTATATCTAGCCTTGCATTCAAGACCAGATATAACTTACATAGTTAACCAGTATTGTCGCTATATAAGTAATCTATTATAAGATCACTTTACTACGTTAAATCGAATCTAGGCTTATATAAATATATATCCTAATATCGGTCTTTTAGATACCGATAATAAAGAAGACCTTAGTATTTACGTATATTCTAATACCAGCTTCAACTATATAAGCCAAGATAGACCCTCCACTTTAGGATACACTTACGACGTGGGAGTAAATAACCCTGTTAGTTAGACCTTAACTAAATAAAACGTTACTTTATTAATAACAGAGGCCGAATATATTGCTCTCACAGAAGCTTCTAAGGAAGGAATCTATCTTCATAATCTACTTAAAGATACACTATAAAATGTAGGTCTCGATTCTAATATAAGAAATAATAATAATAATAATAAAACTCTTAATATTCCTACTATCTTAATAAATAGTAAGAGTATAAAGAATGACATGCACTAACCGTATATATCTCTGGCCAGCCAGTACTATAGGACCTATAAGAGGACTTAAGTTAGGTAACCTTAGGGTGCAGTAAATAATATATAAATAGGATATCTTCTCTTAAGGAGAGGGCGAGGTTCCGGCTATATATATCTACAGGGGAACCTCGGGCTATCTAGGGCTAGGCGCTATACTAGGTATAGTGCTAGGACGGTGCTAGCACCGGTCTAGCGCTATACTAGTTTAGTGCTAGTATAGGGCTAGCATTAATCCAGCGCTATACGGGTTTAGTGCCTGTATAGTGCTAGCACTAATCTAGCGCTATATAGTTTTAGGTCCTGGTATAGTACCGGATAGTGGTGCGTAGTATATGCCCCGGGAGAGATAAAGCCCTACGTCCCGCGGGCTTCGCCGCCCCTTAAGGTCTACGACGTCTAGCTTAGACTCGGCGTAGCTAATTATTATACTAGTAATAAGTGGTAGACGCAGTTATAATTCTTTATTTTTAGCCGAGGCTAAATAAACAAAAAAAACTATAGTATAGAATAGCGCCCTATAGCGTATAGTCCTAACTCCGTTAGGCGCTGTTTATAACCCTGGTAATTACGCCCGGCCGCCCGCCCCTCCGCTATATATTTACTAACCCGGGGCTTAATATAAATAAAAGAAAACGATAACACTCTAAAACAAAGGAGAAAGAAAAAATCCTAAAGCAAATAAACCGATTCCCTTCGGCGTTATCCTCTTATAGGATCTCGATCGCTAGAGCCTCTGGCTCTATATTAGGCAGTCCATATTCCTCTAAGGGCATCTCCAGGATAGCCTCTGCGTCCTCTAGCTAGATACCGTCCTTATATTCTTTAAGCTCTATACCGACCAGGTCGTATAAAGAGAGTAGTTCTTTACGGCCGTTAGCCTTATAGTGGTCGCTAATAGCTACGACGTGTTAAATAGCGTCTATTACGAGTTAGACGTTATTAGTTAATCGGTCGGCTATAGTGTTACGCTTCGACTCGTTTAAATAACCGTTATCTTCCAGCTTAGTAACCTAAATATAATTCTCTAATCGCTATATAGCGATAAGGAATAGCACGTTAGCGGCGTTCTATATATCGTTACTTATAATATAGGCATTAATAAAGTCTATAGCGAATTTAGTAACAGGGATAGGTACGACAATTCTATACGGACCCTAAGTAATAATAGCTAGCGTCCACCCACTCGCAGTAAACCTTATACGTGCTGGTATTAGGCTAGAGTCTTTAAGGCGCTTTACGAAGCTCTTCGCGGCCTATACCCATATTTTATCTTCACTATATATAGTAAAGAGCAGCCGCTTAGCGGCTTAGCCAGATCCTATACCGTTATAAGCCCGTTTTCTAAGCGTGTTAGTGCTAGGCGTGATAACTATTCCCAAGGGGGATAGTTCTAAGCTAGCTTAGGATAGTATATCCGTTACTAAGCGAATAGCTAGTATAGGTCGCTCTCTTAAGCCTTATAGTTAGGCTTTAATAACGGTTACGTGCTACTTAATACAGTCCCTATATTCCTAGGTAGCTATAATAAAGTCGGCGGGCTTAACTTCTCCCTTACCAAGCTTATTTACTATATCGGCGAGGGCCAGACTAATAGTAATAGCCTTATCTACTCGAGCGAGTATATCCGCTATGATATTACTATTACGGAAGACAGGGATCTGCTAGTTATTTAGTATACGGGCCACGCGTATTAGTAAACCCGTTTTAGTCACTATAATCCTACTAGCCCTACGGGCCGAGCTATACAAAAATTAACCGTCTAGTCCGCGCAGGGTATTATACCGTGCTATAATAAGGTACTATTCGAATATGTACGTATACTAGGGCCACTAGGTAATGGTTTAATTATTATCTAATGAGAATTATAGCTACGGGTACTCCAGGGTGATCTCTTTAGCTCTAGCGGCGCTAATAGACTTATTAGTAATTAACTCTAGGGCGAATATAGTGCGCTCTAGCTTCCTGTTCTAGGGGTCGTTATATCCTAGCTTAGTCGATTAACGGCGGTAGCGTTTAGTAATAGCTTCGTGCTCTATAACCCATTACGTAAACGCTGGTCTAGCCGTGGTAAGATAATAAGCTATGCCGTTCTTATCACTGAATAGTATAACGGCCCTAAAGTATCCTTCGAAGGTTAGGCCGGATCCGTCCCGGCTATTCCTAAACTAATATATAAACCCCTCCCGGAGCTCTTAATCCTTCGATCGATAAATATCGGATAGGTAGGCGAGGATATAAAATATTATATTAGGGGGCATAAGTTTATAGCGGGCAGTGTGACTAATTATTAGGGAATAGACTAGGAGCGATAGTGTAGGATAAGGCAGTTAGCTGATTATAAGGGATTATAATAGGGATAGACCGATTTAGGCACTGATACTCTTCTATAAAGATATATATAGGGGCATAGACGAAAATATAGCTAAGATCGTTATTATAACCGTTTAGCTATAAGTAAAGGATAGAGGGAAATAATAAAGCTATAGGCGGCCAAGGAATTCTTTTATTTTCGAGCTAGCCATGCTAATTTACGTATACGCTAGGGCTATATAGCCGGTAGGGCTTCTATTCTTACTAGTTCGAGATTAAATAGTCTTATTCTTACTATATCGGTTATACCCTTTAAAGGAGTATTCGGTATTAAGGGGGATAGTTCTTTAGCTCTAGCCTAGCTCTGCCGCGAGGCTAAGTGGGTCCCTTTAGTTCTTTAGAGCTCGCCGGGCTCTGGTCTTTCAACCTCTTTTATTCCCTTTAATACTAAATAAAGCACTACTAAAGCGTTTTAACGTTCCTCGAATTCCTTTATTAAATCCGGAGCTTCTATTACGTCTACTAGCATGTAGACATTCCACTAGTCCGGCCAGTCCTTCTATCGGATAAGGTACTCGGTATATAGCTTACCTCTTCCCCTATAGGTAATCCGTTTATCCAGGATAGCCTTAATCTTATAGTGCTTATATAAGTCCCGCTATTACTCTTAGTTCCTATCTTATACGTTAACGGGTCCTCTAATCTCGGGTATCTCCGCGAACCTAATTATTTAGAGTTAAGTAATACTAATAATAGGGTGTATATTAAGAGTCTTAGGCAGATCTAATCGGTACGCTAGCGGCGATACTTACTTAAGGACCTTAAAGGGGCCTATCCGCTAAGCGCTAAGCTTAGGGCTAGCTTTACCTAGGAGCGAGTATCCGCGGCTAAGGCGGATATACGCGTAGTCGCCGGGCTAGAACCGAATATTACGCCGTTTCGTATCGTATAGACGTTTTATATATATCTAAGCTATTATAATAGTGAGTTTCGCGTCCTCCTAGAATATCTTATATACAAACTTAGGATTAATATTACCGATTAGGTTAAGTAGGCTATTTATTTTAGTGCCGTATAGTATCTTATTTAGTATATAGCCAAGCGTCTTATTAAAGGCGTTATTTAGGTTAAACTAAAAAGGTATAATCACCTTCGGCTATAGGGCCTTTAGGTTATTAGCTAGGTATATATATATCCCGATCTTAACGGTTTAATTCTGCCTCTCGGAAATATTATCGGTTTAGGGATACCAGGCCGTTAAGAACTTTAGCTTAGTTCCGGCTACCTTTTATAGAGTTATCTAGAAGTCTAATAAGAACTTAGGATCTCGGTCCGAGATAATAGCGCGGGGGATACCCTAGTTACCTATCTAAAGGGCTTAAAAGAGCACGGATACCTAGTCCTCGGCGGTATCGATGCTATAGCCAGGGATAAGCCGGGAGGCCTTTAAAAACTTATCCGTAACGGTTAGGAGGGTATCGAATAAAGGGAAGCCTTCGCGCTACTAAGGTGTCCCTACGGAGGGCACCTCGGGTAGTCCGATAATAAAGTCTATAGTGATAGTATAGAAAGGGATTAGGGGCGTTAGGATAGGCTATATCTTATTAAGGGGAGCCTACCGATCCGTTTAGTAGGTATAATATATCTTATATTAAGTAATATATAAGTCGACCTCCTTATAGAGTCGTGAGATTACGATACGGCTAACTAAATCGTACTATATCCGTTTAGCTCCGAAATAATACCGGTTATTATAGGCGGCCTAAAGGAATTCCTTATATAAGGAGAAGGGGATATAAAGGCGCTTTCTTTTATTTAAATCCACCTAGTATAAGAGACTATTATCTACCTCGAAAAGGATCTTAACTAATAAGTTATAGTTCGTGGTCTAGGTAAGGATAGGTGCCTACTTCGAGTTATTAACGTATCCTTCGATAATCCTTTATCGTATATCGTCCTTTATTTAGATTTCGCTAATATAATACACCGGCTAGTCTTCCTAAATCCGGTCTAATTCGCCTAGGCCTTTAGCCGGGGGGTTATTAGTAGTAGGCAGCTACGATAAAGCGTCGGCTACTATATTCGTCTTACCTAGGATATATCGATAATCTAACTAGAATTAGCTAAGAAACTTAGAGGAGAGGGTAAGCTTTATATTTAGCCTAATCTTATCGGTGCTAGATAAGACTATCGACTTTATAATACCGATAATAGCGGCGTGGTCTATAAGGACTATAGTCGGGTTACGATAAGCGGACTAAATAATAGTGCGGGTCTTATAAACAGCCTATACTAGGCAGGCGACCTTAAGTTCCGTGGGCCAGTACTTCTCTTCGGCGGCATTAAGCCCCTTACTAATATAAAGCATTAGTTAAATATCGGTTTTCTTAAAGGTTCCTTTAATAAGCTATTCGGTCTTATCGACTAGTTAAAAGAGTATAGCGGAGAACCCGTGCTCTTTAAAGGCGTCTGCCTAGATAAAAAGGATCTTAGTAAGGATAGAGTAGAATAAGTAAGTATCCGAGGTAAAAGCGCCGGTAATATTATAGAATATAGCTAACTCTTTAATAGTGGCCTCGAATATTATACGTCTAGTATACGCCTTATAGGCCTATCCCTTATCTTTCCTTATTTAACGAGCCTTAGCGAGAAGGGTTATTTTCTATTATTAGAGGGCAGCGATTCGATAAGAGAATCGGGGTATAAGATAGTAAAGCCACCCCGTTATCCCGATCTAACGTTCTAAGGACTAAAGAAAAGTCGGAGGGCGAATCTTTTATAGAGCCTTAGTATATTCTTTAGTATTTAATAGCCCGAGGGCGTCGACCTTAAATCCTAGTAGTTAAACTAACGGATATTTAATAAAGGACTTATTAGGAGAGATACTAATCCTCTTTTTACTAAATAGGGAGAGCACCGTGTTTAAGTGCTTAGCGTGGTTATCCTTAGTATCCGATACGATAACGATATTATCGATAAAGGCGGAGATAAAGTCCTGGTACGGGTAAAGGAGCTAGTCTATATAGCGTTAGATATACGCGGGCGAGTTACGGAAGCCTATTAGGGCGACCTTTAGTCGTTCCTATCCCTATTAGGAAATAATAATAAACCGTTTACGGTATAGTTCGTATATAAGGAACTAGTAGAAGAAAGCCCGGGTATCGATAACGGAGATAAACATCTTCCCTCGGAGTCGCTTAATAACCTTATCCTAAAGCGGTATCGGGTACGCGGCTAGGATAATAACCTTATTTAGGGTATAAAGGTCGACTATTATATAGCCTTTATATTTACTTTTTACCTCTTACTATATAATAAAAACCGGGGCACTAAAGGGTATTAGTGCTAACGTCTATTCTATACGGTCCTAGTTATAGAGTCCGTCTAGGGTCTAGTCCAGAAAGGCTTAGTCCTTATAGCTAAGTGGATATAGCTTCTAGCTAATCCTTTAGGTATACTACCTATCGATTAGGGGAACGCGTATATAGTCCTTCTTATTTATCTCGATAACGCCTTAGTCTATCTAAACCTTAGGATAGTTACCGATAATCCCAGTAAAGCGTCGCGCGAAGCGGGCCCTATGGTTATAGATAGTCACGCCTTCTAGAGTCGCTTTAGTCGGGGTATCTAGGCTCTTAGCGATTCCGAGCTTCTAGCTAATAGGTAAGTGCCCTTTAAAGATATCGCCTTATTCTTTTAGACTTAGGGACTTCTCGGCGGCCTTTAGTTATTTTATTAGAATATCGCGGGCTTTATCTTACTCTATATAAAAATATCCGTTAGCGTAGAAGGGATCTATATACCCTAGCTTATTACCCTAGGAAATAAGTAGCGGCCGGTTATTAGCGTTATAGATTAGAACGGATATCCCTTCGCTAAGGATATAGTTTAGTAAACCCTTAATATCCGGTTAGAATTCTATAAAGTCTAAGGTTATATTCCGTTCCTTAAATAAGACGAATCTATACTAATATAGCGGAATAGTAACCTTCTTAGCGGCTTTTAATCGGCGCCTAACTAACGAACGTTTAGTAAAGATACGCGCCGGGACGATAAGACCTTCGTAGGACCTAATCTAGATAGCGTCCCGCGAATTAAGGATATCGACCTTATTCGGATAGTTAAATTCCTGCCTAAGGAGCAGACCGGCTTCTAGCTTAGGAACCACCTAAGCCTTTATATATAGCCGTCTAACTTAAGGCTAATCGTCTACTATGCCTTATACTAGCAGGGTAAATAAAGCCTATCCGATAGTATCCGAGGTACCCACGCCACGGAGTGTAGATCTCTTAGACGTGTCGACTTCTATATTAGGGAGGTAAGGGAGAAGGTACTAGCTTACGATATATCGCGAGGCACCTAAATTAATATAAGCTTTAAAAGGAGCGCTATCTAAGGTTACGCGGACTTAGACCCTTATATATATATAACCGCACGGGCCGGCTATAGGGTCTGTTACTTCCTATAAAGCGCCTTCGATTAGCGGGGAGTCCTAACCGCCTTATTCCTCTATTAGGAATAGGTAAGAATAGGATTTTTTATAGCGGAGGGCCTTATTATTAGATCTTATTAGTTATCTATACCTAGTATATTATCGTTATACCTAGTAGAGATTACGGTACTTAGGTATAAATCCGGGTTTATCGGCGACCTAGTATAGTTAATTACTACCTTTATCGGTCTTAGCTTTATCGTTTATAAGGTCCTTAGAACTATTAGACTCCTCCTTCTTAAAATAGTATAGGTCCTTTAGTTCCTTATTATTCTTATATCCTTTATTAAAGACCTTATCGTCTACGGCAGTGTTTACTAGATCCCTGGATCGTTCTTAGCGAAAGTTCCGGCTACCGCGCGCTAGTTAATTAGACGTATTATTAGCTAAGAGCCGTTAGCCGTGTTTATTTATATAGCGGTTTAGCGTTCCTGGGGCTAGTAGGGCGCGGTCATTCCGGCGGAATTATCCTAGTCCTGGTCCTAGTAAGCGATATTCCGGGAATAAGGGATAACGATCCGGCGCTAAGGAACGTTATTCGGGCTATAGTAAGCGGCGTAAAGCCGGGCTACCGCGTTAATCCGGGTATTAGGGAAAGGGCTGGTATACCTAAGAAGATTAGTTTAAGGTGGATATCTATTTAATCTATAGCAGGGTTTATCGGGTAATAAGTACTTTCTAGGCTTTATTAATATAATTCCCGTATTATCCTGGTATTATATTAGCTAGGCTATTTATAAAGTCGGTTATTATAGTCTCTAGTCCGGGACAGGGAATAGTATTCGCTAGGTTAGCGTCTAAGCGATCCTATATAAGAGTTAAATACTTACCTCTAGGTTTATTAGCCGCCTTCGCTAATCGGATTATCTTATCTATAAAGACACGGATATTATAGCGGGTAACTATATTATCTAGGGTATATCGTTTATATCTTAACTTATACTTGGCTTCCTTTTAAGGTAATCGGAACCTTTCCCGTAAAGCGGTCTTTTATTCCGTAATAATAGCTATTATAGTATAGTACGAATATTATCCCTTATCGAGGCTTATAAACTATACGGATACCTTGCCTAATAGATAGCGGGCTAGTCCGCGGGGAAGGG
Organism: Sodiomyces alcalophilus JCM 7366; assembly: GCF_042370955.1. Lineage (NCBI taxonomy): Eukaryota > Fungi > Ascomycota > Sordariomycetes > Glomerellales > Plectosphaerellaceae > Sodiomyces > Sodiomyces alcalophilus. The sequence goes on along the minus strand of NW_027263540.1, from coordinate 1,103,002 downwards.
ACTCGTGGTGCTAAGCACTTAGGCTAGTATACTAGTCTATTATATTAGTAAAGCGGAAAACGTTTATATAGATTAGTTTAGTTCTTTTAGTTTCGAGATCCTAGTTAGCAGCAAAGTATAAGGGAGGCTTAAAGTAGCCTAGGTTATCGGCCTTAAATCGGTGTATCCGATTATCGCGCTAGCTAAGGATAGCGAGTAAATCAGAGTATCGTATATATAGGTATAGTTCCGGGTAATTAATATCCGGTATATTCCTTAAAGGAGGGCCTACGCTAGGAGGGCCGCGTTTAGGGGGACTATTACCCGAAGGGGCTGCCCGGTGCTATTAGCGTTCCGGATTCCTACTATTCCTAGATCCGATATCCTTTATCTTATCGCGAGGGTAGTATATAATATCGGAGGGCGTAGGGCTTATACGCTTATCGTGGTGGCTTATAGTATCGGCTTAGTGACTTTCCTAGTCGGAGAATAGTATATAGTTATTAGGCGTTAGGGTATAGTCGGGCGTTCCTTTAAAAGGTTTAGCGTACTTTAGAGAAAGGCTTTTTGCTATATTTTCGGGGAAACTTCTAACTAGCCGTTCGACTATACTTATAGCGGGGCGGATTAAAAGCGATTCCGATCCCTCGACCTTAGTCTTTAGTTTTACTAGCGGAGAATCGTGGCCGGCGGTAAAGGGGGCTAGCTCCTTTCCTTTTACTACGTTATTACGGGGTATAACTATAGACTTATAAAAGTCGATATACTCGGGTTCCTTTTTTAGCTAATTATAGAATTCCTTTACGAAAAAGTCGTGATAAGTAACTCACTTAGTAGGATAGGTTAGCTAAAAAGGCAGGATAGCTTTAGAGACTCTTCCTTTAGAGGTTATGGTATAACTAGCTCCGCTAGTGCTAGGGAGGTTCCCTGCTTACTTAGCTATAGAGAGGAGTAGCCGATATTTAGGCGTAAGAACCTTTTTAGCTATATCTAGATAGGCGTTCGCTATTATAGGGAGGGGATATACGCCTTTTAAATCCCTTAGCGTAGGGGGAGAGTCTAGGAGAACGGGGTAAGGAGCGTCGGTTATTATTAAGCGGGTTCTATAATAATGCTATTTAATATTCGATAGGTCGTTTTAGATACAGGCCTATCGGATAACTAGTACTCGTGGACTCTTATACTTATCGCTTACTCGCCTAGTCTTAATAAAGGGGAGGCGCTTTACTTAGTGGATTACGGGTAACCGGTACCGCTTTAGCTATATATCCGCTTAGTATACTATATATAGCTATTTAACTAAATAGGGGTTTAGTATATAGACCTCTATACTTTACGCTAAAGGGCTAGTAAACGTAGTAAGGGGCGTATAGGTAAGTAGTTCCTTATTAGCACTATTAGGCTATGGCTTAATAGTCGCTACTCGTCGCCTAGTCCTATTTAAGGGGAGGCACTTTATGAATAACGGATACTTACTTACCCAAGGATCTTATAACTAGAATAGTCTTTACGGTTATTTAATAGGATCCGTACACGAACCTTACTAAGATCGAATAATCTTATTTTAGTTACTACTATTTAATATATACTAACCGTATATATCTCTGGCTAGCTAGTACTATAGGACCTATAAGACGATTTAAGTTAGGTAACCTTAGGGTATAGTAAATAATATATAAATAGGATGTCTTCTCTTAAGGAGAGGGCGAGGTTCCGGCTATATATATCTACGGGGGAACCTTAGGCTATCTAGGGCTAGGCGCTATACTAGGTATAATACTAGGACGGTGCTAGCACCGGTCTAGCGCTATACTAGTTTAGTGCTAGTATAGAGCTAGCATTAATCTAACGCTATACGGGTTTAGTGCCTGTATAGTGCTGGCACTAATCTGGCGCTATATGGTTTTAGGTCCTGGTATAGTGCCGGATAGTGGTGCGTAGCAAAGAAGCTCGCCGAAAACCCTGAGTTTTATAAACGGGTAAAGCATATCGATAGGCAATATTATTACTATAGTCAACAGCTATAAAATAATAATGTATATATATATATATATATATATATATAGATATATATTACTTCTTACTCCGCTATCCTATATAGACTAGGAGCCAGAGTTCTGACTATTCGGTCCTTCTCCGATACGTATAGGAGGGAAAACCGTAGTATAAAACTTAGGGAACTAGTATAAGACTTATATAAAAACCTCTATACTCCCCTCTTATAAGAATCAGTGCCTTATACGAGTACCGTGGCGGCCCCGGTGCCGACTTATCTACTAATATAAAACTCGCGGCTTCTATACTAAGAAGCCTATAACGTTACCCGTAGCGGCTTTAAAGGCGACTATATACTCGATTAACAGCGCGCGCGTGTGTAACGAAAGGAAAGTCCGTAGACTTTAGTTAAGGAAAACATATCACAGAAAAGGCTTGATAGCTTAGTATCGCAAAGTGATCGTAGTATATTCGTTAACCAAGCGCTGACTTTAAACCAAGACTTTAACTTAAGGGATTAAACTGATCCCTTAATGCGCGTATAGAGATAGGTTCAGATCGGTGGTCCGTGTATGGCTATCGGTCCGACTATATGCCGATAGGTCTGCGATTATCTGTCGCATAGGCTGGCCTAAAGCAGGTTCGGAGCGGGTTGTTCCGGGCCCGGAAGTGGGAGTGGATCTGCTATAGGAATAAGGGCAGGAATGTAGCACTACGATCAGAGATTTCCATAGAGTTAATTGAATTAATAGATCGATCGCTTATTTTTGACGTAATTGAGCTATACGCTGTTTGTAATATTATCTCGGTACACTGCCCCCCCCAATAAGTCTAGTCCTATAAACTCGTATATCGTGTACTATAAACTACGCGTTTATCCCGATTAATTACCTCTATCTAGTTCTATATAAGCCCTTATTAAAAACCCGTAGAATAAAAGAGTGACTGCTCCTTTATTTACCTCTTTAGCGTTCCGTTACTAACTATATACCTCGTGATTTATCCGAATATTATTATAGAAACTCCGCGATACTTATTATTATTACCTATAGTTATCTAACCTTCCGCGGATATTATGCCTAGCCTTAAGTAACCGTTCGGCGATAAGTATATAGTTCCTTACGTGATTTTCCTCGTAGCTCCTAATTCTCCTCCTATAACTATCTTTAGCTATTATAATCGCCGACTATTCGTCGATTATTAACTACCTATTTTTATTTTTCTATTATGCTCGTTATTAATATTAGCACTAATATTATCAGCGCCGATTACTCGTTATTATATCGTCGGTTAACTTATAAGTTACGATTACTCTCTGTAAACTATAGCAGGATCCCGATAAAGGTTAGGAGTCTATTATTAGAGATAAGACGCCCTGTTTATTTTATATTTCCCGGCTAGATTTATATATTAGTATTAACTGCCTTAATAAGGCTAGCGATAGTATAGGGGCTAGTCGTTATATTACCTACGCCCGGGGTTATTAATAATATATCGCTATAAGTTCGCCGACTTTCTGGCGTTTTCCTATACTAATTAGTTATTAGATCCCCGAGTTTATACTAGGTGCCGCTTAGTTACTATAGAATAGTAGTAAGTGTATTTATATAATAGATAATAATTTAACGCCGATAACTTAGTGCCGCTCCTATAAGCGTATTTCTAAGGCCTATAAATAGTTTCGCGTAGTTATGGAACCGCGGTAAGAAGAAGCTTACTACTAAGGATATAAGTTCTTCCTCCGGTCGTCGATCGCTTAGCTATATTCCTAATAGTTAGTAGTCGTAGATACTGGTTTTCGATAAAATTTCGTCCTTATATTCTATAGTAATAGTCGACTTTATACACTATCTTAGTTATATTAATAACCCCGTGGCGTCGGCGTTACTAGACTAAACTTATCCTCCCCGGGAGGGCGACCTCCACGACGTTAAATCGCTTATTTTTTTTATTAAGGACTTAATAACGAACGCCTACTGCCTATTTAATTGTGAGGATCGTCTACGTGCCCTTAAGGCCTTCCCCTTACTAGATAGGCTCGCTAACCTATTAGCGATAGTTAATAACCCTCGCCACCCCGCCCTAGCGCGTCGTTTTACTAGTCGCTTAGCGGCTACTCGCCAAGGTTACGCCTCCGCCGATAACGATAATCCTTTTACTAATAGTTCTAATAAGGCTATCGCGCCCGTCTTTTATCCCACCACGGCTTATCCCCGCCGTCCTGCTTATTAAGCCTCTGCCGCTTTATCGCCTACTAATACCCCGGCGCCCCCTAGTAACGCCGAGTACACGCTGCCTATTTTTATATCCTCTAATAAGGAAGATATCCCTCGCCGTTATATCTATACCCCTTATCGACGTGCCCCCGCCGTAGAGTCGGCTCCTGATAATAATATTATCGCCGCCGCTAATATCTATAATAAAACCGATTTCTATGGTTTTAGTAACTGATTTCTTTTTTCTTTTATTCGCCGAGTAATCGCCGGTAATAATCAGCTAAAATAGCGTTACACTTTATTCTAATAGGTTTAGGATTTTTAGGACTAATCGGAGCTTAACTCCGTTTACTTAGTTACTATAAGGAAAGGGTTATTATAACCTATAATTAAGTTTTTATTTTTATATCCGATAACCCTTCGGCGCCTTATACTATCTTATAGTCGTCCCACTTCTTATATATATGCTGGTTATACTTCTAGTACCTCCTCCGGATCCCTAGAGCGTTTTCTAGGTAATCGTCTAGTTTCTAGGTATTATATTCTACCGGCTAGCCTATCTACTTTATAAGATAGAGCGTTTTGCCTTATTTCTCTTTCTAACTAACGATATCTTCTACCTTCTATTTAGCTTACTCCTCCTCTAGGAGCGGGAGATCCTTTGCCAATAGCTCTACGGCTACTCAGTCCTTCTACGGTTCTAATAAGGATACCGGGAATATATCGTGTATCCTTATATATTACGCCGGAAGGCGAACCCTATACGCCTACTCGCCGATCCTCTTAGTTACCTATACCCGAATATATCGCGGTGCTAGCTTCGGCCCTTACCGGAATCGGAAGTTCTTCGTGGATAGTCTATTAACGTCGCCTATCTTATACTGCTATAGTTAGTAGTACTTATTATAGTACCGAGTCTAGTACTCTATAGCACGCGCCTAATAGTCGCGTACCTTCTGCTAAACCTCCGCTAGTTTCTTAATACGTTCTTAAACGCCCTATAGCCGGGTATTATCCCTAGGTCGAATATACTCTATTATATATAGATAGTAACCGTATAAAGCTTTATACGGTAAGATACTAAGCGAGGAATACTTACTATTATTATAAGTAAACCCTGCTTTTAATAGCTAAATAAGCTATTATATCGTCGCGTTACCGGTAATTGTTTATAGGTACTTAATCAGGAACTAATATATTCGTTCCGTTTAACTATTTATCTATAAGTTATATATAGTGGATAGTCGCTAAGCGTTCGCCTACTCGCGGCAGAACTCTATCTAAAACTAACTAGTAAATAGCTTATCCTAGTCTATTACTATACCCTTTAGTCTAACGAATTAACACTTAATCTCCTTATATAGTAATACCGCTAACTAGGATACTATTAGGTCCTTCCACGTAGGAATAAATAGAGCGTATTTTATATACCGGTTAATAATTACTAGGATAGCGTTATACGTTTACCCGTTAGCCCCTTTTATAGACAGTAAACCCGTGATAAAATCTATACTAATCTCTTAGAATAGATACGTGGGTAATAGTAGCGTCGATAGCTAACTATACGGCTTATATCATGGCACCTATGCCCCTAAATACCCCGAATATACAGCGACGTAATTATAAACGTCCGCGGCTAAGTCCACCTAGTAGAACTTTCTTAAAATTAACTTAAGCGTCTGATTCGCTCCTACGTGCCTAGCTCTAGGGTTATCGTGGTGCTATTATAGGACTTCCGTTCTTAGGACGCCCTATATAGGTAGTACTAACCGTCCCTTAAATAATAGCATATTCGTTTCTCCGAGAGAGTACCCCGCTCTCTTTCCAGTCCCTTAGCGAATATTCTTAATTAAGGATATATAATCCGGGTTAATAGTCTACAGCCCTTTAACCAGATCTTCCAGTTCCTCGCGAATAGTATACCGACTTACCTTTTATTCCTAGCTAGCTCTCTAGCTATAGAATATAGGATATACTAATCTGGTATTATAGTAACCTTAGCCTTAGCCTTAGGCGTTAGCGATATCTTATCGGCGACCCTTTACTAGGTAATCGCCCTATACCCTACGTCTTATATTCGGGAGCGGGTAATAATAGCGATAATAACACGCCGGGTACCGTTAGTAGGATATAAAGGTTATAGCCCTCTTCTATCCTTATCTCTTAAGCTAGGCAGGGCCCCCTCTTATAGAGTTTATACCCGTTTACGTTTACTAGGCCTATATTCGGGTAACGTTACCCGAGCAGCTTAAATATATACGATCTTCACCGTGTTATTTATTAGGGTAAGGTAGATACTCGCGATCCGTTAGCGAACGCTTATCGGGAGGTCGCCAACTAATTATAATCTTTACTATAAGGTAGGAAGTCTATTATTATACAGCGTTATCCACTATATAATCCGGCTATCTTAATAGGCCGTTTACCGGGTTTATCTTGCCTAGGCGGTATTAAACCTTAAACTGAAATAATAATAGTCGGTATACCTATCTAATAAGCCTTCCGCGAATATTCTATGCCCGCGTGTTCAATATAGCCTTAAGCGCCTAATAGTCTGTTGGTATTATAAACGCCTATCCTGTGTCTTTAAGACAGTAGCGCTAATACTTAAGGCTCTCCACTATAGCTAGTAGCCCGTATTACCCATACCCTATCGTTACTTTATTTTAGAAAGCTTCCGCGAGAAATAAGCGACTAGTCACTATCTAGTCTCGTACTCCTGACTTAGGATCCCGGAAATAGCGTTATTCGAGGAATCCGTCTTAACCCTTATATCTAGCACTAGATTCTAATACTATAGAATAGTCGCCGACCCGAAGGCGACCTTGAGTAATTTTAACGCCTACTTAGCGTTATCCAGGAACTTAAAAGGTCCCTTCCTTTTACCCGCCTAACTGCCTTTTAATAGCGTAGTTAACAGCGTTATAACTCTAGAGTATCCCTTAATAAACCTCTTATAGAAATAAGTAAAACTAAAGAATACTTAGATATCCCAGAACGATTTAGGCGCCGGCTACTTAGTAACTATATATATATATTCTGGATTTATCGCGATACCTTTACGGGTTACTACGAACCCTAAAAAGTCTACTCGGTTATAGTAAAATTCATACTTTAATACTTTCGCGTATAGCTAGGCCTTATAAAGCCGATTTAAAACCTTTTTAAGTCCTTTATATACTATTCCTTAATATAAAATGTATAAGGATATCCTCGAGGTTAGCGATATAATATATATCTAGTAAACTGGTAAGCGCTTAGTAAATTATACGCTTAGAAAGTAGCCGGAGTATTTATTAGCCCGAATAGTATAACTATATACTTATAATAACCGTATTATGTTCTAAACGCCCTTTTCTAGCGGTCCTCTTTCTTAATCCGGATTCTATAATAGGTATCTTAGATATCTACCTTAGAAAAGTACTTTACTCTAGTAAACCTATTAAATAGCTCGCCGACTAGGGGTAAAGGGTACCTATTCTTAATCGTTATAGCGTTTAACTCTTAATAATCGATATAGAGTTATAAACTACTATCCTTCTTAGGCACGAATAGCATCGGTAAGCACTCGGGGCTTATTAACTATTTAATACGACCCTCGCTATCCTTTCGGCGATATACGTTTTTAGCTCCTCTAGCTAGGCTCGAGATAAGGGATATAATAGCCTAAACGGCGGTTTCTTCCCGTCTTATAAGTTAATCGTATACTCGGCGTCCTTTAGTAAGGGCGGCTCCTTCGCGGCCTGCTCCGAAACCACGTCCTAGTAATCGGCGATTTCCGGCGGCAGCTTAACGACTAATCCGTATATCACCTTATCGTTATCTATAGACAGAATAGTTATATCCGGCGTCCCCAGTACGATAGTAGTAGCGGTAGCGATATATATAATATACGCCTTTACTCGCTTTTTAATAACCTTATAAGCCTATAGCTCGGGGTCTATAATTAAGATCGGCCCGTAGACGAATATTCGGTAAGCCGTATTAATTAAACTACCCTCCTAACCTATACTGTTATTTAAGAGTAGTAATTATCCGGTACCCTTAGGTCGAGCCATATATAGGAAGACCCTTTTTAATAAGCGTGGCCGTCTTTCTATATCTAGTAGATAGAAAGCTAAGCCGTATACTCCACGGACCCTCTCCGGGCTACCGTTAAAGCCCTCGATTTCTAGAGTCTCGACCTCTAGGAGCGGTTTTAATACTAGGCGTTCTACTAACGCCGGGCTAATAATATCCACCTACGTATAGATATCTAAATCCACGCTAAACTTAATCTCCTTTCCGTAACGGATCACTATTGCTATAGATATCGTTACTTCGCTAACTATAATCGCCGGCTAATTATCAGGTATAGGTCCGGCCGCTTAATTACCTACGCCGACTCGTTTCCCGATAAATAGAGTTCTTTAACCCGAATATTATTATCGAGGTCTTTATATATAGCGTGTATATTACTTATACGAGTATAAGCCTTCGCCGCCCCGTTATTAGTTATTTATCGTTCCTTATTACTATAATAGTCCTTAGAACGGTAACCCTTTTTACCGTAGTTATAGTACTCGCTTATAAAGGCACGCGTACCAGGCTACGCTTATAAAGGCTCTAGGCCTAAGCCCGATACCTTTTAATCTATTAGGGCCGCCCCCTTCGAGTCTGCCTTACCTAGCTCGGCGGGTATACGCCGACTAATTGCTAGGGTGCTTACCTGGCCTAAGCGACTATCCGAACGCTATAAGTTCGATAAAATCCTTTTATAACTAGTATCCGACCGCTCACTACTCGCCTTCTTAATAGGGGTTATATCCTAGAATAGCTATACCCTTTAAGATAGCGTCACGGCCTTATTCAATTTAGTTCTCCGCTCCTATATCTTATCCTTAATATATAGAGGTAGCCGACTAAAATAGTTATAGGCACGCTTTTTGCTTCCGCTTATCTCCTGGCCTAATAGCCTATATAGGTTATCCCATTATTCGAATAGTTTTATCGGCGTTACATCGCCGATTATTTATAGCTAAGGAAGTTCCTTATAATAATAGTACCGTGATATATCTCGGGATAAATACTCTTACCGAATAAACGCCGTTAAGTCGTCCTAATTCGGATTAGTAATCTTCCTAGTATAGTGCCTCTAGGACATCTAGAAGCTATATTGAAGCTTCGTTAAAGCTTATTCGATCTATTATAGTACTAGGGCACTAGGTCTAAAATAGTTCCTAACCTTAGTCGCTACTAACTAGTTATCGATTTTTATAACTATAGATAACTCTTTAATTAGTTTATAATTATATACTAGCGGTTTTCTATAATCGCGCTAAGGCGCCGGTTATTTAGCGAGCTTCTTTATAATTACTTAATTAATCTCGCTTTATTACTAAAGATATTACGAAAATATCGTAATTAACGCCTTTTACGTTAACGTTAAGGGGCCGGTAACGGATCGCTAATCGACCTACGAACCCCTATCTTTAGGACTATAAGCGGCTGGTTATAGGTTAATCGCACTAAGTAAGGCCGAATAATTACATTAGCTAGAATTAAGGAAAGGAAAGGAAAAGGTCTATAATAAAGCGTAGGATTTACTAGGTTTATACGAATCCGTGGTAAGGGTAACGCGAGGTCCGAGCGTTAGACCTATGTGCTAATTAGCGGTTCCGGCCTTATACCGGAACTATACCTTCGAGGGGTTAACCCATGATATTATCCCCTCCCCCCCCCCACCCCCCCTCCCGGGGCCGTAATAACTAAGGACCGAATCCGTTTTCTCTGGACGGGTCGCGAGGGAGGCGTGTATCCTCCCTTATATCGGTAGGCTCGGGTCGGCCGGCATTCACGGCGACCTTGCTCGTAAGTCGCTAGTACTCCGCGTTACGCCGAGCGCCTACTCTTTATATTAAATAACGCCTAGTTACTCCTTCTTCTTTATTCGTAAACTACTATAATAAATAGCTTTATAGGCTTTTATCGTATTCTATAGTCCGATGTTATAGTATACGCATAGTTTCGCCCGGTTTTTTATTTATAGTTAACTCCTTTTCTATAAGCCCTTAATATTATATTTAATAGTAAGTCCCGTCGCTTATTCTATACTAAGCGCCGTGTTATTCTTCCCTAACTCGCGGTATAATCACCTTATACCTATAGTTTTTTTATTAATTTAATAAATAACGTCTTTTTAACTATTTAATTAATTATTATAAGTCTCTTAATAAGTCCTCGCGTTAATCCGGTTAGGTTATAGCTAACAGAGTGCGTCTAGATATCCGGCCCCCGCTATACGGCCCGCTATACCCGCGAGGGCACCGCCGATAAGCCTCCCGCCGCTAATAACGTCGCCGCCTCTGCCCCCCCCTCCCCCTTTATTACGGAAATAGCCGATAAGGCTATCGCTAAGATAGCAAATACTGGTAAGCGTCCCGGTAAAAAGGAGGTATAAGACTAGAGTCTATACTTTGCCGCGAGGGTCCTATTAACGCTCTAGTCGCCTGCTACGCCTAATAAGCGATAGCGCGGGCTAAGCCACCCCCCCCGGTTATCACCGTAATAACTTCTACTACCTATATACTAATCGTATTATAGGTATTAAAATAAAATTTAACTAAATATATTATAACTAATTTAGGCCCGGCGCCGCCTATAAAAACCCTAGGTATTACGAGTACGCTATAGGATCCTACGCGTACTGCCTAGTAAGTTCTTTATAATCTATAAGCTAAGTAATCGCGACTAGCTTCCTTAAACCCCCCCCCCCCCCCGGCGCCGCTAAGTTTATCTAACCTATAGCTACCGCGGGTCGCGCTATACACGATAACCCGAATAATAATAATATAAGTATTTCCGAACCTTCTTTAAGGTCGCCGCTAACTCTAATCTAGCTCTATAACGCCTTTAAGTTATCTCGCGGGGACTACTATACCTTATTATCTAAGGAACCCTTACCCCCGCCG
>NW_027263540.1:1075871-1091762 GCF_042370955.1 Sodiomyces alcalophilus JCM 7366 | reverse complement strand
GATAACCCGAATAATAATAATATAAGTATTTCCGAACCTTCTTTAAGGTCGCCGCTAACTCTAATCTAGCTCTATAACGCCTTTAAGTTATCTCGCGGGGACTACTATACCTTATTATCTAAGGAACCCTTTACCCCCGCCGCTACTACTATTAACGTCGCCTCCGCCCCTATACCCGTTAATAATAGCGAGGGCCTTTACCGCGAGGTAAAGGCCCTCCGCTAGGAGGTTCGCGAGTAGGGCGCTACGATAACGCGCCTCCTAGAGGGTATTCTCGCCGCCCTCCGGGGGGGTAGTAATCCTATTACCGATAATAGTAGTAATAATAATAAGAGCGGCTCGAGTAATAACGTCGCTAGTTAAAGTCTTCTATAGAGGCATTATTTACCTCTTTAGATACCGGATAGGGGGCCAGTAAATTCCCCCCCCTTAATTAATTCGCGGCTATAAATCGTTCCCCTCTTATATCGGGTTCTCTTTATCCTCGCATACTCCTTATAGTGTATTCGTGTAAGGGTCCGTTAATCTTATCGGCGGGACCGTATTCTGCTCCGAAGATATCTAAGGCTTTGGTTTCTAGTACAGCGTCTAGTAGTTCCTAAGTGGGTTCTATATATCCTGCCTAGTATACTAGTACTTTATATTATACGCCGCGACCTCGCCGCTTATCCTACGGGTATAGGATACTCTATGCTTTTTACTCCTTATCGCTATAAAGAGTATCTCGGATTAGTTCGGGCTAGGGGTTAGTTACGGCTTATCTAGGGAGAGGGTCGCGGCTAGCTTATTTTAGGATATTAATATAGAAATAAGGATATATTCCTAAGGGTATATTTAACTCGATAATATAAGAGTTAATTACTTTCGTTACTCTATACTTCTAGTATAGCTAGCTTAGCTTGTTTAATAGCCTAGGCGTAGAGTAGTTAGCTTTAGAAAGCTAGGCGAGGTCTCCTACTTTAAAGCGCTTCGCCGGGAGTCGCCGCTTATTCGCGGTTTCCTTATCCTATAATTACTTTAAGGCTATAGCTACCTATATAAACTCTATAGCCCCTTATAAATAACTTAGTAGATTATAAGCGGCGGCTTCCTTTAGGTATATAGGCGATAGGTTATAGATTTAGATAAGGTTAATATAGAACCCGTGTTCTAAGAAAAAGGGGCTTAGCTAGGTCGTTAGGCTCTTCCTGCTATTAAGCGATAACTATACGGCGGGTAATAGGCGACTTAGTTATCCTAGAAATAGTATATAAAGGTATAAAGGTAGGCCTAGATATCTTAGTTTAGTTTTTTAGGCCCTTTATTAGTTTAAGGGTAATAAGCTATACTAAGTTACTACTTAATCCTTATAAGTTTATAGAAGTATCGCTAGAACCTCCCGGTCTAGTTTAAGCCTTAGTCGCTAATAATTAAGAAGGGTATACCGTGGAACCTAAAATAGCAGTTTAGGAAGTATTCCGCGTAGGCCTTTATTTTATCGTTTCTATCGCTTCTAACGTTACTAACTTCGTTAATTAGTCCGTGATTACCTATAGGTACTACGCGTTATCCTTACTGCTAGGTAGTAGGTCTGTTATAAAGTTTATTATAAGGTGGCTACGGATTCGCTCCGGTATAGGTAATAGTTCTAATAGTCTACGCTTCGCGTTCCGCTATTAGTTACTCCCGTTATACGGATCATAGTTACAAATAAACTTCTATATATCCTTATTTATACCGGGCTAGAACAACTATCGGGCTTTTATAGCGATTATATTCTTTTTACCCGGGTAGCCGCTAATAGCAGAGTTATAGATCGCCTATACTAAGCGTCCTCTTAGCGGCGAGTCCGCTCCGGAGCTCGGGACCTAGAGACGATCCCGGAAAGTCACGTATCCCGCGGGGTTAAGAGAATATTCCGCGATATATAGTTATAGTCTAAGAGATAGGTTAAAGCTATAAGCTCTTATAGTAATCGTGGCGAGGACCCCTTAGTACTAAGGGTCGGTCGCTATAGCTTTGTCCCAAAGTCGTTAAAGGTCTTTATTTACTTTGAATACACGCTTAACGGATATCCTCCGTATAATCGGTTTAAGGATCGTTTTCGGGATCACGGAGTTAGGTATTAATTAAATTACCCGCCGTTATTCCGGTTATCTAAACTATCCTTCGGGGCGCCCTATTCGCGATAAAAGAGTATATCTATTATAAAGTTCTTAGCACCTCGCCGGTACTCTAGTATAAAGTTAAACTAGCCTAATTCGCCGGCCTAGCGACTTTGCCTTTTAATAAGGGCCCTTTAGTTATAAAGTACTTAAGAGCCTTATAGTCCTATAGTATCGTGAATTACTTATAGCTAGTTAGTTCTGCCTTTTAGGCGAGTATATAGCTTATAGGTACTAATATCTCCTTATCGTGGATAGGGTAGTTATACTCTGCTAGGGTAACCTTATATAAGTAATATACGACTATATAGCTATATCCTAGCTTATCCACCTCGGATAGTATACTACCTAATACATAGCCCGAGTAGTCGGTTTCTAATATAGTCTTACGGCCTAAGTTCTATAACTATAGGATAGACTCTATCTAAAAGAGTCGTTTTAGTTCCTTAAAGGCGGCGTCTTCTTCGGCCCCCTACCTAAAGAGCCGGTCCTTTTTCGTTAATACTATAAGGGGGGCCGTGATACCTATAAAGTCGTAGATAAATATCCGGTAGTAGTTCGCGAATCCTAAGAAGCTTCGTACTCCCTTTACAGAGGTAGGGGCCTCCTAGTCGCGGATAGCCTTTAACTTCTTAGGGTCGTAGGACACTTCTTTATCCACTATAATAATAAAGCCTAGGTATTCTTAAGCCTATATAACACTAATCGGACCTTCGCCTTATAATTACTATAAGATCTACTCGAGTAGATTAGGACGTTATCGATATAGGCTATAATAAAGTCGTTAAGGAACTCCTATAAGGTCTAGTTAATATAGCGTTAGAAGGTAGCGGGTACGGCGCTTAGTCCGAAGGGGTATATTAGCTACTCGAAGAGACTAAAGCCCGTTCTAAAGGCCGTTTTATGCTTATACCCGGGGGCTATACGGATCTTATAAAAGGCGGCGATTATATTAAGCTTCGTGAACCACTTAGCGCTAGCCAAGTTATATAGGGTCTCGGTGATTAAGGGGAGGGGGTAACGATCCCGCTAAGTAATCGCATTTAGGGCTCTATGATTATAGTAAAAGCGTAGCCCGCCCCCTAGCCTCTTCACGAATAAGACTAGCGCGGTAGCCGCTAAGCTACTAGCTTATATAAATCCCTTATCTATAAGGTCGTTAAGCGTCTTCCGGAGCACTAGTAACTCGTCCCTTAATATACCGTAAAGGAGCCCCTACAGCGGGGTCGGCTTAAGTCTATCAGGACCTTATTTTAGGGTGACTTTATAGTTAACGCCTAGTTAGTAGGGGGATAAGTCGTTAGCCTTATCGAGCGTAAAGAGGTCGCCGAACTCTTATAGTATATTCGTAGGGATATAGTCCCGAGGGTCTATTAGTTCCTTTTTACGGAGGGCCTTATCGATATCTCGTATACTAATAGCCCGGATTAAGGCGTTAAACTCCTCTCTTTCTTTTCCTTTTAATCCCCTTCTTATCCATCGTATTATAGCCGTAAACACCGATCCCGAGACTAGCCTTGCCTCGCGGATAGCTTACACGTTACCTGGTTCTTCTTTGCCTATTAGTCGTAGGTTAATATCGGCGATACTATCGTATAACCTACGATTCTTCACGTAATATATAATATTGTTATGGTCTAGCCACGGTTTTCCTAGGAATATATCCTGATTTAGTCCTTTTATTACGTAACTAAAGACTCGTTATATATAGCCGCTAATCTTAAGCTTAAATACGGCGATCCTAGCGCTAATAGCCGGCTTAGACGTATCCGAGAATCCTTTTAGTAGTTATTTTCTTTTATTAACTAATAATAACTAAAGTCTTTAAGTAAAGCGTTTATTTATAGTAGCGTAATAGTTATAACTGGTATCTATAAGAGTATATATATATCTTTTATTTACTCGTATTAATATTAGGGCTAAGTCGCCGCTAGCTAGGTATTTAAACGCCTTTTACTCCTAATATAGAGTGGCTATCGGCTTTAACACCCGTTTTCGCGTTAAAGCTATTCTTTTTCTAACTCTTTATCGTCTAAACTATCTAAACTTATAGCGACGTCGCTATCCTTAGCCTAGACCTTCGCTACGCGGGCGCCCTTAGCCTTTAAGCCCTTATCCCGGGACTTATAGTTTTTACGGATATATCCCTTCTTCCTATACCCCTAGCACTCCCGGTTATCGCGAGGTCGGTCTATAGTCGTATCGGGTCGGACCTAATTAATCCCTTTTATTATAATGTCTTTATTAGCGTTAGTCTCTTAGTTCGGGGTTCGATTTAGTATATAAGTATTTTATTTAGTTAGGCGTAGGCCTTCTAGCTTCTAGGCGATACCCTAGACCTTAGTAACCTAGCTTAGATAGTTATAGGGTAACTTCGCGGTAACTAAGGCGCTACGTAGCTTCTAGCTTAAGGCTCCCTTAAGGAAAGTAATCTTCGCCGAGTCTACCTTCTCGCTACTACCTGCTTAGGCGATCTATTTCTTAAATTTCGGTAGGAACTATATAAAGGTTTATTCCTCGCGTTATCTAAGGGAGTATAGCGTAAGGTCCGCGTAAGGCTATTCGTTCTAGTCCTTATATATATAGTCTAGATAGGTAAGGAACGATTCTAGGTCGCGGGTACCTCCTAGCCCCCCGGTAACGTAAAAGGCTAATACTACCTACTAAGCACTCCCTTCTAGGTATAAGTTAATATAATACTATGTTTTAGCTTAGTTATTAAATCAGTGTTTATCTAGCTAAAGCTTATTATATATCTGCTACGACTAGGTAGCGTACTTTATTCGCTTTCTATTAAACTTCGCGGGGTATAGTAAAGGCTTAGTACGTAACGGATATAGCTCCTAGGGGATTTTAATTTAGGGGGGAGTAAAGGTCGCCGGGGTATAAGGGCCTGCTACCGATTCTATAAGAGTGTTTATAGGGGCTTCTTCCGAGGGGGGCGCGAGGTTAGGGGTAGGTTATTACGGGACCTAGGCGTTCGCGAGACCGTTTATAAGTCGTTAAAATAGCTCTTATTATTAAGCTATATATTCTTATAAGGGACTAAGCGTCGTATTAATAGCTTCGGTAATCCTTCTATCCGTTTACTTAGCTAGCTTAGCGGGGTTTATAGGACCGCCGCCGCCTAACGGCGCGTTCGTATCTAACTCTATACTAACACAGCGTATAGGGTTCGCTAAATTCTAGCTATATAAGCGGCTGGTTATAGGTTAATCGCACTAAGTAAGGCCGAATAATTATATTAGCTAAAATTAAGGAAAAGAAAGGAAAAGGTTTATAATAAAGCGTAGGATTTACTAGGTTTATACGAATCCGTGGTAAGGGCAGCGCGAGGTCTAAGCGTCGGACCTATATACTAATTAGCGGTTCCGGCCTTATGCCGGAACTATACCTTCGAGGGGTTAACCCGTGATAAGGACTAAGCGTAACCGGCATATCCGTTAACCCCTTATTTTTATCCCGTCCATGCTCAGGGACTATTATTATTAGCTTTAGTACGGCGGGCGCCTCCTAGCCGGCGTCTGCTTCGCTAACTCCCCCTAGGGTGACGCTTACCCCTTACGTCCTTCTCGGTAGTATATTCGGCCTAACTACCCTAAAGGTATAGAAGTTAAAGAATTATAATTAAAGGAAAGTCTATAGACTTTAGTTAAGGAAAAGATATTATCAAAAAGGCTTAATAGCTTAGTATCGTAGAGTAATCGTGGTATATTCGTTAACTAAGCGCTAACTTTAAACTAAGACTTTAACTTAAGGGATTAAACTAATCCCTTAACGCACGTATAGAGATAGGTTCAGATCGGTAGTCCGTGCGCGGCTATCGGTCCGACTATATACCGATAGGTCTACGATTATCTCGTTATAGTGTGATTATCCCCTTTTTATTTTTATACCCCGTGTGCCCTAGGGCTAGCCCCTATAGGCCTACTACGGGCCAGTGTGTGCGCTTCTAAGGGCTTAAAACTCTTAAGCTTCTATGCTCTTTCTATCACTTCAGGAAAAGAAGAGTAGTAAAAAGGGTGGAAAAAGAGGAAAAGAGGAAAAGCTTATAGTGACTCTGCCAGCAGAAAACAAAAACGGCAGCCAGGATTAAGATCTAATAAAATCGTGGGCGGTAGGAGTTATCTATCGGCCCTAAAGCTATATAAAAAAGCTCCTGCGCGTATAGCTTTTTATATAAAGAATAGGTTCGGGATTAGAGTCTTCGCGTAGAAAAGAAAAGAAGGTGAAATCGGGGGAGGGCAGGACTTTATCTATCGGCCCTAAAGCTATACGAAGAGGTCCCCCTCGAGGGCAGCTTTCTAAATAACCTAAAAATAAAGAAAAATATGAAAAAAAGCAGAAATAATAGATCCTAATTAGCCTAATAGAGTAGCTGTAGGAAAAAGAATTCTGGCCCTAGGGCGTAATCTAAAGGAAAGACGCGGCCTTAGATACGAGTCCACGAACACGGCTCTTATCGATTAGAAGACGCGGCCCCTGTTAGGAACGAGTACCACTATTTGCAAGCAGCCTGTCTACTACTTGCAAGCGTCCTAAACCCAATTAGGAAGGTTACGCGTCCCCGCGTAGTAGTGTGTATACGCTACGATCATGGCTATAGATGTCCCGTACCGGTATATATCGCGATAGAATTTTTATGGTGTTAAGATAGGCCTTAATCGCTACGACTTATACCTGATATTCCACATACCAAAATCATAGCTATTTTAACTCTTTTTTTATTATATTAAAGTATCTTAGAACGCGTTATATCCCTTACTTATCCAAAACCCGTAATCCCGGCGTCCGCCTACCTGGACGAGCTACTAATAGCCGCTAAGGCGTACTATCGCGGCTATGGCTTTAGTATTATAAAGTTAGGTAATAGAAGACTTGCTAGCAGTATAGTCTCTTAGATTACCCTCGCCTATAACTATAGCGGTGCGTAAAGGCTATCTAAAGCCGTTATAAGAGCCACTAAAATAACTAAAATTAGATGCCTTTAGGCTACCCAGATAGTATTAATTAGGGGGGCGTGGTATTTCTTTATCGGCGATAAGGACTATTATAACCACCCTCTATTTACGGTAAATATAGCGGCGGCGTTAGTAACCGCGAGGCTAGATTCGTAATAAGCGATTAGAGTATCGCGGATAAGATAATAGTCGAGTAGTTATTGGGTATAGGCAGACTAATAGCCTTTTAAAATACTACGTAACTATAGCAAACCTTTAGGTATAACATTCGCCGGCGGTCTTATGCTTAGCTTATAAGATATCCGTAACTATTAACAGTAGTTACGGCAGGAGAAGTATAGTCCTTTATCGTCGATGTAGTATTTCCTTAAGAGATTAGAGACGGGATCGTTAGGCGAATACCACGTCTATAAACACTTTAACCACGATATAGGCCTTATCGATATCATCTTTTAGACGTATCGAGACTACGTTGATTAATAGAGAAAGAATCCGGAGCTTTTAAGTATAGATTATACCTATTCTATTAGTAAACGCTCCGTGATTATTTATAATTAACTAACCTTTACTTAGGTAAATCGATTTAATATACCTTTTTTCGAGGTCACGGGCGTAGCGGCGGACCATAGCTCCTATAACTGCTTTTTTACCCTAGTATCGAGGGAGACTTAGGAGGCCTTTAGATAGATCTGTCGCCGGATCAGGGAGGTCTTCGTAACCAAGGATATCGAGTTTCTAAGTTCCATTATCACTGATTTCGATAAGGCCATTAAAAATACGTTAAGTGTTATTTTCCTAGGTATTAATAATAAATCTATATATAGCATATCCTAAAAAACGTTAACCTTTATATTAGAAAGAAATGGATTGTCCCTTTTAAGGGAACCAGTGTAGAGGGGCAGACCCGTGTTCCGGGTCAGGACGTTAGATATCACGTAACTACTCGGTCCCAGAGATCTGGTCTTATATACGGCTATTCTTCGGAATAAACCTACTATATCTAGCTAGCTTTTCGTCCAATCTTTCACGATTATTACCTAGTACCTATTATAATCATAATTTATATTATTCTTCCCTTTTTAGTTATCTAGACGATCTAGAAGAGCCGACCATAGGCCCGCCTACCTATCTATAGCTATTCGTTCCCCTAATCGGACCACTACTGACCCTTCTAAAGGCCCGGCAACCGTCTCCTCGGGACCCGTTTAGCTCTAGATACGGACCCGTGACGAGCCTGACCCTCCCTTCGGCTAGCCTATTAGTTAGTTATTTGTTTTAGCCCTAGCGGAGCCGTTCTGCATAGTAACGGCTTCGCCTTTCTTTACTAGTCTCTTCCCGGGGGGTAAGTTCATAATCTTTTTTTAGTGGTTACCCTTACTTATTATATATAGAATATGCCTTATTTATAGGGTGGGGCTATAGGGCGATGAAAATGTTTCTTATAGAATTATTAGTCCCATTATCGCTTTACTATCCTAATCTAGACTAGTATATAAAAAAAATTTACTAACCGAGTATTAGCTATATAAAATTTAGAATATAATAATAACACCGAATATAACGCTAGCGCCCGCGAAGAAGACCAGGATAACGATCTCGTCGCCTCTTAACTTACCTATAATCCAGAAATCGCTGCCTTAATTACCGGCGAAATCACGGATAGCGGCTATACTAGAAGATAGTAAAATTCACGTGTTTTAGTATAGACGCTGTTTAACAGATCGACTATAGATGAGTTTATAGATTCGTGGAAATCGTATATATACGCACTAACCGAGGACGAATTTAACGAGTATTAGGACTCGTTAAAGCGACGGTTCGGCCGCGAATAGATCAGTAAGTCTCTTCCGCCGCCCTGCTCTTTACTACCCTGCTATTTATTATCTTTATTAACCGCCGTATTAGCTTTTATGCATTATCTTAAATAGACCTATCTACCGTATTATAATTAGTTCTATGACTACGTAGTTCAGCACTTCCGTAACTACGGTATTAAGGCTACGAGTCGTATAGAGTCCGCCCACGCAGAGCTAAAGACCTATCTTCGCGGCCGCCTAGCTAACCTCGATAAGCTCTTTTCCTAGGTGTATCTAATAATAACGAAGAAGACTAAGCCGCTAAAGATTAGTTTTACGGAAGCGGGTAGGAAACACGCCGTAATCTATATAAATCGACCCGTTATTTCTAATCTTATTTTCGAAGTCACGTTTAAGGCCCTGGAGCTTATATAGTAGTAGTATCAGGTGGTAGACTAAGCGTTCAGAACTTACTAGCCTTTTCCTGACTATATAGGGACGTTTTAGGCGTAATTCGGGCTACCGTGCC
Source organism: Sodiomyces alcalophilus JCM 7366 (assembly GCF_042370955.1). Classification (NCBI taxonomy): domain Eukaryota; kingdom Fungi; phylum Ascomycota; class Sordariomycetes; order Glomerellales; family Plectosphaerellaceae; genus Sodiomyces; species Sodiomyces alcalophilus. Next base: position 1,082,332 of record NW_027263540.1, on the reverse strand, counting down.
GTTATACGATATTACGTTATTTAGAGGCTATAAGCGTCCTAGAACGTACTTAAGTTAACCCTTACTAGTAGGTTAATTAGACCCTAGTATATTAATCCGTACCTCTCGCGCTATCCTATTTCTAACCGTTTACTACCTAGTTTAGCCCGAAATACGATAGATACACGAAAGAACCCGAATCCTAGATCCCCTTCCTATCTAATTAAATCAGAATCACTTAAGGGAGCTGCCTGCTACTTATAGCGAGCCTTAACGGCCACGCCCTCCCGGCAGTCAAGTGCCCAGGACTTAGGCGGCTAGGGCTTAGGCGGCTAGGGCTTAATGCCCTAGGGCTCGAAGTGGGCGCTTATTATCGTAGCATAAAAGGGATTAACTAAGGCCGCGGCGTAGGAGAATTAATCCGGTATAGGCCGCTGCTATAATAGCTATAGAGACTACTTACGCATTATTTACTAAGCTTAGGGCCGAGATAGTTTCGGCACTTACTGGTAGGCATCGCTATATACCTTACGGGCAGGCGCCTAGCTAAATATAGTGGCCAGAGTTTTAGCAGGTATATTAGTCTACTTAATAGGAGGTATTCTAGGTATATATAGACGTGCCGCCGTTAAATTAATAGGCGGCTAGAAGTGAGTTTTAGATTATGCCGTAGGCGTAGGTAACGTAGCGTAATTATTGGCCTTAGTCGAATAGTTATTTTACGATAGATAGCAATTAAGTTTAGGATAGGTTTAAATAAGATGGTCGATTCAGAAATAAGCTATTTTACTAGCAAATTTAACTTAATTTAGGAATCTTAAGTCTTACTTAGACTCACTTAAAACTTAATACTATAAAAATTCTATCGTGATATATACCGGTACAGGACATCTACAGCTAAGATCGTGGCGTATACACACTACTACGCGGGGTCGCGTAACCTTCCTAATTATGTTTAGGACGCTTGCAAATAGTAGACAGGCCGCTTATAAATAGTGGTACTCGTTAGGAACTAGAAGAAGCTCCTACGGACTCTATAAACGCCTTCGGCTTCCGAAAGCGATTCTATTACCCGGATTAGGTAAAGGGAAAGGCGGGAAAAAGAAAAGAAAAAGGGAAAAGGGAAAAGAGGTAGGAGGAGGAAGATAGTAAGGAAAAGGTGCCTCGGGCCTAAAGGTAAATCCACTAAAAAGAAGAAGACGTTAACGGCTATTAAGAACTAGAAAAAGCTTTTATGATTTTATAAACGTTTTTATCTCCCGAAAACAATTACGTTAACGCCTAATCATAAAGGCCCTGCTTTCGCTATACCTTTACTTTTATTATACTAATTACCTATTATAAAGCTTATATCTCTACTATCTTAACTTCTTTTTTAAGGGAGCTACCGAATATCTCTTTAATCTATAGCCGGCTTAATAGACTATAATAGCCTATATACTATTATAGATAAGGATTTTGGAAGCTATTAGGTAAAAGGAAAGCCGTTTGCTTAGGTAGGCGGGTAAAGAGGTTAATAAACGGATCGGCTATAGCGGTCTTAATAGTAGGAGGCAGGCCTATAGTATATCGCCGCTTCTTTTCTTTATCCTTTACTATATACTTATCGATATATGCTTGTATTTTATCTTCTAAGCCTGGAGGTAGACGGAAAGGCTAATCGACGGGAACGGTAAAGGTTATAGGAGGACTCTAAACCGGAGGAACGGTAAGAGGGGCGGTAGTAACGGTAGGTTCCGTTATCACGGAGTCTACGGGAGGACTCTTTAGCACCGGTGCCACGGAATCGGCGGAGGCGGGCGAGCTAGTATAGGAGCTTTTCTTTATAGCGGGCGCGGCAGAGCTAGCACGGGAGCTCTACAGCGGAATAGAAGGAACGGTAGAGTCTATGGGAGGACTCTTTTCTATTATAGGAACGGTAGGCGCCTTCTTCTCCTTTACTAAGTCCACGGGAGGACTCTGGACTAGGGGAACGGTAGGAGGGGCGGTGGTAGCGGTAACAGCAGGTTCCTTTATTCTAAAGTCCACGAAAGGTCTCTTCGGAACCGGGGCCACGGAATTAGTAAAGGCAGAGGAGCTAGCACGGGAGCTCTAGGCCGGAATAACAGGATTAACGGACTTAACACACCAGTTCTTCTAAAGCGTGGAGCTATTATAGGAGCTTTTGCGGATCACGGAGCTAACGGGGCTCTTTTTCCTTTCCGGGTATATACGCTAATAGCGGCTATCCTGACTATAAGAATAGCACCTAATTAGGCGAACAGGACTATACTGGGACTCTAGTTCCTAGGCGGGGCTCTTTTGCTGATTCTTCTGCTATAGGGCGGGACTCTTCCGTGGAGTCGTACTTCTACCACGGCAGCGGCTCTTCCGACTACTATTTCGGCTCGGGCTATAGCTGCGTTCGGTAGGCTGCCTACGAGTAACGTTAGCGTTAGCCTAATTAGACGAACGGGAAGTAGACAGTAAAGAGATATCGTGACTATCGTGGCAGGACCTTAAAGAATAAAGCTCTTATAGAGCTGCCTCGTACGCCTTTAGCGTGGCTCTCGCGACGACCTTAAAACAGGAGGTTAAGTCGATTAGGTAAAACAGGAACGTATTCTACGCGCGACTCTGACCCTAACTACCGGTATATATCCTCCTCCTATAACGCCGAGGCGGTTTCCTTTTTATATTCGACTATTAATATATAGGCAGTCTCTGCGTTAGGATAGACTATTCTTTCTAAGCAGACAGTCTCTGCTCTTCCGTATCCATGGTACTAGGACCCGTCGAATCGGAACTGGTATCGGACTATTAATCTATAAACAGTCTCTGCGTCGGAATAGACTATTAATCTATAGGCAGTCTCTTCGTCGGGATAGGTTATAGCTATTATTAATAAGCAGGCAGCCTCTGCTCTTCCGAAGTATTATAGGGATCGCTTTTCCGGAGACTCGGGCCCCGGGAAATTATTTTTAGTATTTTTACATATAGTGTTTTTATTGTTTTTATTAATAATATATTATAACCGGAATCAGAACTCGTATCGTAACCCTCTCTTTCTCTGGTATCCACGTAACGCTCTATTCTTCCGGGCCTTGACCTGAGCCCTTTGGCCACCATTAGAGGATAATCTAAACCGTGCTATAACTAAAGCTATGCTATAACTAAAACTATATTATATCCGAAGCTATATCCAAAACCGTATCTTATTCGAAACCTATACTATATCCAAAACTATATCGAAACCGAACCGAAGCTATATCTAAAACCATGTCATATCCTAAACCAAAGCTATATCGTAACCAAGACTCAAAGACTTCAATACCGAACACTTAAGACCGAAGACTTAAAGGGAAACCGTGACCGTAGCGCTAATTAATAACCCATTAATGGGCCGTTTATTTAGGCAGGCCGGAACTACCCTTATACGCAGGAATCCCACGCCGATTATATCCGCCTCCGAGCACTAATTAAAGAAAGGCGAAGCCGTCACTATACAGAACGGCTCCGCTAAGGCTAAAACAAATAACTAACTAATAGGCTAGTTGAAAGGAAGGGTCAGTCTCGTCACGGGTCCGTATCTAGAGCTAAGGGTCCCGAGGAGATGGTCGCCGGGCCTCTAGAAGGGTCGGCAGTGGTCTAATTAGGACAACGAATAGCTAAATAGACAGGCGGGCCTACGGTCGGCTCTTCTAGATCGTCTAGATATCCGGAAAAAGAAAGATAATATAAATTGTGATTATGATAGGTGATAGGTGACAGGTGACGATCGTGACAGATCGGATGAAAAGCTAGCTAGGTATAGTGGGTCTATTCCGAAGAATAGCCGCATACAAGACCAGATCTCTAGGACCGAGTAGTAACGTGATATCTAACGTCCTGACCCGGAACACGGGTCTGACCCTCTACATTACGTCGCCGTATATTCAGCGTGTTAAGGGGTATAGGTACCACGATATAAGCCGTATAGTTGGCTATAAACGCTACCGTTACCTATATATCCGTTCTAAGAGATTAGTATTGATTTTATTACGGGTCTACCACCTATAAAAGGGGCCGATAAGTAAATATATAACGCTATCCTAGTGACTATTAACCGGTATATAAAGTACGCTCTATTTATTTCTATAGCCTAGAGGGCATAGTAATAGACGGAGATAAACTATTTACTAGTTAGTTTCAGATAAAGTTCTGCCGCGAGTAGGCGAACGCTTAGCGACTATCTACCGCTTACTACCTATAAACGGATAGTTAGACGGAATAAACGTATTAGTTCCTAATTAAGTACCTATAAATGATCGCCGGTAACGCGATAATATAATAAACTATTTAGTTATTAAAATCAGGGTTCGCCTATAATAATAGTAAGTATTCCTCGCTTAGTATCTTACTATATAAAGCGTTATACGGGTACTATCCACGAATAGTAGAGTATATTCGACCTAGGGACGATACCCGGGTATAGGGCGTTTAAGAACGTATTAAGAAACTAGCGGAGGTTCGGCGGAAGGTCCGCGACTACTAGGCGCGTGCCACGGAGCACTAGGCTCGGCACTATAATAAGTGCTACTAACCGTAGTAATATAAGGTAGGCGATATTATTAGACTATCTATAAAGAGTTTCCGATTTAGGTAAGGGTTAAAACTAGCTCCGCGATATATTCGGGTATAGGTAACTAAAAGGATCGGTAAGTAGGCGGATAGGATTCGCCTTCGTACGTAATATATAAGAATACACGATATATTCCCGGTATCCTTAATAGAACCATAGAAAGACCGAGTAGCTGTAGAGCTATTGGTAAAGGATCTCCCGCTTCTAGAGGAGGAGTAAGATCAATAGGAGGTAGAAGATATCGTTAGTTATAAAGAAAAACAGAGCAAAACGTTCTACCTTATAAACGAGGCAGGCTTGCCAGTAAAGTATAATACCTAGGAACCAGAGGACTATCTGGAAAACGCTCTAGGCATCCGGAAAAGGTACCAAAAGCATAAAAAACATATATATAAGAAGTAGGATAACTACGAGATAGTATAAGGCGCTAAAGGGTCGTTATATACAAATAAGTACTTAATTATAGGTTAGAATAACCTTTTGCTTATAATAACTAAATAAATAGGGTTAAGCCCCGACTAGTCCTAAAAATCTTAAACTATTAGAATAAAGTTTAACGCTATTTTAGGCGATTATTACCGGCGATTACTTAGCGAATAACAAAATTAATTACTAAAACTATAAACATCGGTTTTATTATCGATATTAATAGCGGCGGTATCTTTATCGTTATTAAGGGCCGACGGGACGGCGGGGGCATAGCGGTAAGGTATACGAATACGATAACGGGGGATATCCTCCTTATCGGAAAAGGCGAATATTAGCGGTGTATACTTAGTATCGCTAGCCGGAGCCGGGGTGTTAGTGGCTAATAAAGCGGCAGAGGCTCGACGATAAGCGGGACGGCGGGGATAAGCCGCGGCGTGATAAGGAGTAGGCTCGATAGGCTTATTAAAGCTATCGGTAAAAGGATTATCGCTATCTATAAAGCCGTGTTTATAATAAGTAGTCGCTAAGCGACTAGTAAAACGATATACTAAAATAAGCGCTAGAGATTATTTATAGGTGCTAAGAGGTTAGCGAGACTATTAAGGACTAGGAAGTATAAGCGGCTAGTTATAGGTTAATCGTACTAAGTAAGGCCGAATAATTTTATTAATTAGAATTAAGTAAAGGAAAGTAAAAGGTTTACGGAGAAATACGGGATATACTAGGTTTATACGAATCCGCGGTAAGGGCAGCGTAAGGTCTGAGTATGGGATCTGCGTGCTAATTAGCGGTTCCGGCTTAGTACCGGAACTATACTTTCGAGGGGTTAACCCGTGATACCCCCCCCCCCCTCCTCCCCCTCCCCCCCGGGGCCGTAATAACTAAAGGCCGGTTTCCTTATGCTTAAACGCGACGCGAGGGAGACGTGTATCCTCCCTTATATCGGGTAGGTACGGGTCGCGCGGCGTTCGCGGCGACTTTACTCGTAAATCGTTAGCACTCCGCGTCGCGCTAAGTACCTACCCGTTATATTAAATAATACCCGGTTACTCCTTTGTCTTTAATCGTAAACTACTATAATAAATAGCTCCACGGGCTTTTATTATATTCCGTAGTTCGATATCGTAGGATAAGCGTAGTTTCGCCCGGTTTTTATTCGTACTTAGTTCTTCTTCCTATAAGCCTATAACGTTATTTTAGTAGTAAGCTCCGTCGCTAGTTTTATACTAAAAACCCTATTATCTCTTACTAACTCGCGGCGTAGTCGTCTTATCCTTATAGGTTTTTTATTAATTTTAGAAGTCGGATTATTTCGTTTATTCTATCGATTATTATAAGTTTTTCGACGACCCCTCGCGTTATGATAAAAGGGTCGTAGCTAACGGCGCGCGTATAGATATCCGCCCCCCGCATTAGTGCCCGTAACGCCCGCGGGGGCAGTATCGTCAAAGCC
>NW_027263540.1:1032507-1073079 GCF_042370955.1 Sodiomyces alcalophilus JCM 7366 | reverse complement strand
ACCCCCCCCCCCCCCCGGCCTTTAGTAATAAGGAACGAAGTTAATTAGTTAAAAGTGCGGCTAAAAAGGCCCTCGCCTATATAGCGAATACCAGTAAGCGCCCGGCTAAAGAGGAGGTTCGTGATAAGGCCTAGTACTTTACTATAAGGATCTTCCTAACTCTCTAGTAGGCTAGCACGCCTAATAAACGATAACGCGGGCCTAGCTATCCCCCTAGTCGTTACTATACCGATTTTTACTGCCCCTACGCTAATCGTATTACGGGTATTAAAATAAAGTTTAACTAAACGTATTATAACTAATCGGGGCCCGGCATAGCCTATAAGAAGCCTAGGTGCTACGAATCCGCTATAGGATCTTATACGTGCCGCCTAGTAAGTTCTCTACGATCCGAGGACTAAATAGTCACGACTAACCTCCTTAGCTCCTTCCCGGCGCCGCTAAATTCGTTTATCCTATCGCTACCGCGGGTCGCGCTATATATAATAATCTAGGTAACGATAATATAAGTATCCCCGAGCTTTCTTTTTAGGTCGTCGCTAACTCTAGTCTAGCTCCGTAAGGCCTTTAAGTTAGCTCGCGGCGATTACTATACCTCGCTATCCGAGGAGCCCTCCGCCACCGCCGTTACTATTACTAATACCGCCCCCGCCTCGCCCCCTATTACTAATAGTAAGGGTCTCCGCCGCGAGGTAAAGGCCCTCTGCTAGGAGGTTTATAACTAGGGCGCCGCGATAACGCGCCTCCTCGAGGGTATACTTACCGCCCTCTAAGGGACTAGTAATATTACTACAGGTAGTAGTTATAATAGTAATAAGGGCGGCTCGGGTAATAATACCGCTAACTAAAGTCCTTTATAAAGGTATTATCTGCCTTTTCAGGAACCGGTAAAGGGGCCGGTAAATTCCCCCCCTTTAATTAATTTACGACTATAGGTTATCCCCCCCTTATAATAGGGTCTTTTTATCTTCGCGTATTCCTTATAGTATAGTCTTATAAAGGCCTATCGTTCTTATTAGCGGGACCGTATTCTGCTTTAAAAACGTTTAACGCTATAGTATCCTTTACGGCGTTTAGTGGTTCTTAAGTAGGTTCTGCGTATCCTGCCTAGTATACTAGTACCTTATGCCGCACGCCGCGACCTCGCCGCTTATTCCGCGCGTAAAGGATACTCTTTATTTCCTACTCCTTATTACTATAGAGGATATCCCGGATCAGTTAGGGCTATAGGTCGGTTACCACTTATCCAGGGAGGGGGTCGCGGCTAGCTCGCTTTAGAATCTTAAGGTGGAAGCGAGGATATATCCTCGAGGGTATATTTAACTTAATAATATAGGAGTTAATTACTTTTATTACTCTATACTTTTAGTATAGCTAGCTTAGCTTCTTTAACGGCCTAGGCGTGGAGTAGTTGGCTATAGAAAGCCAGGTAAGGTCTCCTATTTTAAAGCGTTCCGCTAAGAGTCGCCGCTTATTTATAGTTTCCTTATCCTATAGTTACTTTAAGGCTATAGTTATTTATATAAACTCTATAGCCCCTTATAAACGACTTAGTATAAAGGGGTGGATCGGAGACCTAGTGCTATATCGTTAGGACTTTACGTGACGTTATAAGACGCGCGCTTTTTTATTTATCTTATACGTTATATATACATGGCGACGCCACCTAGATATAGAGGATACTTATTATCCTATATAATTATTATCCTTTTAACCCTAAGTTTTACTACGTTTATTGTATTCACTTTGTTTAAGCTATATTGCCCTGATTAGAGCAGCGCGCACCTCTAGGAACCTCTTTTAAAGGTCTCCTTATTATGTGTGTTCTTTTAGTTATATACACTTCGTGGTCTTAAGCACTCCTGTTATCGAAGACTTGTCCGAGATTATACTGCCTGACCCGTTCTGTATAGTAACGGCTTCGCCTTTCTTTAATTAGTGCTCGGAGGCAGATCTATTCGGTGCCTAGGAGATCCTGATCGTTTAATTAGGGTAACCGAAAGTACTTAGGGGAGTTCCGGCCTACCTAAATAAACTACACGTTAATTACGGAAAAGGGAAGTATACGGCTAAGGGGCCGAGATTAAAAATAAAGTATTAATATTTAAAATTAGCACGGAGATTACGATAATAGCCTAGGAAACCTGCCCCCTACGTAGCCTTAATAAAACCTAATAACCAGAAAACGGGGACGGATCCTCCTTACTAAAAATAAGATAAGAGCTATAGACGCAGAGATAGGCCCTTACCGCCGATAAGGTAGAGGTGGGAAGAAAAGTAAAAGATAGTTAAGAAAAAGGTACGATAAATAGAATAAAGAATGGATTAACTATAAGATAGATTCCGGATATAATATAGATATAGACACGGAGGTCGCGCTCCTTTACCGAAATAGGAAAAGCTATGGATATAGACTATTAGGGGCTATAAAGCCTAGATATAAAAAAATCTCTTACTATAACCCTCTAAGTACGAAACGATAAAGGCGTAGGGTTAACCTTATTATAATTAGGGTAACGAAAGCCTATACGAACAGCGGTAAGTCCTTAGCCCCGAGAATTTTAAGAATATCTAGTTATATAAGGCCCTAATAGTTAGAAGAACCTATTAAGGAGCCCTAAGATACCGCGCCCTTATAAACCCGGCGGTTAGGTGAACCTGCTAATAGATCCTGGGTATAACTTAAACTAATCTTCTATAACGGCTAGCGATACCTTATCCTATTCCTTATAGGTATCTCTATTAGTCTAACTATAGTAGGTTCCCTCCTAAGCCTTAGCGGAGAATACTTATATTATATCCTTTAGGGCCCCTAAAAAAAGGGCTCCTCCTACCCCCTATCGCTAAGTGGAATTATCCTTAGACTTATAGACTTAATACACGACTACTTCTTATTTCTTAACCCTTTCTTTCTCGAAGACCCTAATTCCCTTAATCTACCTAAACGAGTTACTATAATAGATTAACCCCCCCCTTTTAATAATATAACGGCCTTATAGTAGACTAATTATCGCGACCCTCCCCTTACGGTTATAGTCTATAGCGACTCTAAGCCTAATAATAATAGTATATACGCGGCTATCCTAACCCATATAACCACGGTTACGCCTAATTAGGGTAACGCTACTCCTATAGCTAACCCTCCTTTTATAACCGCCTTATTTAGGTAAGGGGATATAGACCCCGGTATCGGCCTGTCGACGACTATCTTTTATAGTTAGGGCGCCCTGGCGTCCGGCTACGGAGCCGTATCGGCTTCCCCTTCGCCTAGTTAGGGTAACCTAACCCTTATTAGCGGGCTAGCCCCCCCTATTCCCCTTATTCCCCCTATTTCCCCCGGACTAAGCGCTCCTTAGTAGACCCACGCTCCTAGTATAGAGGTCGCGCCTCCTAATAACGTCCTAAAGAACTTTAAGGCGAGCCTTACCTTAGAGATGCTCGCGGCTATCTATTAGTATATTAGCCTATACGACGATAAGAGGGATAAAGCTACTATTATATCTTAAGCGCCCCTAAACCCCTTTACTAAGGGAGCCCCTCGCTTTAATAGGACGGCCCTATCCACCTTCCTTAGGGATTATTAAGATTACGCTAAGCTTAACCGCCTTAGCGAGGCCGATAAAATCTCCTATATTAGCTTATTCACGGAGGCTAATATCCGTCCTACGGTTAATAAGATAATTAGATTAGTCGAAGTATCCGGTGGCCGATAGAAGAACCTAAAGCAGCGGCTTATTAATAAATACTCCTACCTAGACCCTGATTAGTAGCTTGACCTATCCGATAAAGTGCGTTAATTATAACTTACTTATAAGTATAAAAAGGTTAAAATAGTCTAATAAATTAAATAGCTATTAATAAGCGTTATAGTATAGAAGTTAAGAGCTAACGAAGTCGGCGGTACCTTTGTTAAGGACTATAAGCTTTATAATATCTTCCTCGCTATCCTATACCGAGATATTAATATATAGCTCGTAAATCGGATAAAGTATAAGTTCGTGGACTTAAAGAACCGGCTATATAGGTATTACGACCTATCGGATATATTAAAAGAGTGGGTAGAAGACTTCTAGGTAGCCGACGGGCGGCCTGTTAATAAAGTAGCGAATATTATAGATATTCCTACTCCTACGCTAACTATTAAACCGATATTAGTTATTACGCCTCGGCCTGATTAGGCTAACCCGATAACGTATACGCCGACTATTTTATAGAGGCCTACTATAGTGCCTAAACCGGCCGTGTAGATAAGGAGCGATATAGATAAGTTAACGGAGCTTTTAGAGAAGTGCGCTATCTTTATGGTTTATAACGGTGCGGGCGTTATTAGGAACGCGGTTCCCTAAGTTATAGCCCTTTCGCGTCGAGTAGGAGCCGATAAGGTTAACGCGATCCTTGCTACTGACCTTTACCTAAAGACCCTGTTCTATGCCGTTATAAAGTAGTCTATTTCGGAGAGGCAGGATGCCGCTCCGGTAGCTTATTATATTACCCCTAATTAGACTAATATCGGTATATATAAGGACGATATATAGTATAGGCGAGGGCTATCGCGGTATAGGAATAGGAATTCTTACCCCTATTCCGGCGGCTTATTGTAATACTACCCTATTAATAAACTACCCCTTTATTACTTTTATTATAGATAGGAGAGATACCGTTATAAGTAGTGCGCGGTACTATAGCTAGATAAGACCTAGCACCTAGTTAGGTTTAGGTATCCCGACTACCTTGCCTTAGACGAGAATAACGAGTAGTAGCCTTGCCCCTAGGATATATACCTTAAGTAGTAAGACTAGCCGTACCGGCGGTGTATCCTTTACTAGCTTAGCACGCGCCTTTAAGGGAAATATAAAGACCTGGCTAAAGCCTACTATATTAGCATTAACTCCGGAAGCCTCTTTATTAAGATAAAAGACGTTATAAGAGTAACGTTAGAATATTATACTAGGCTAAAGGAGGAAGAAGCGAAGGCTAAGGCTCCTGTAGCGAGCTTTAGTGTTAATTTTATATCTATTATATCTGATTATTAGTAGGCGGATATCTATACCGTGTTAAAGGATACTTAGAAAGAATAGCCCCCCTTATAGCCTTTTTACACGACTAGGAGCGGGAGAGTCGTTAAAGCTACTCCTAAAGCCGTTTGTTTCCTTAATTATGTTATTAAATAGCGCCTATAGAAGTTAAGCCCTAGTTTAGGCTACCGGGTCCCGACTCTATTTATAGCCGAGACCGTTAACGAAGAGGTGGATATAGATAAAGCGCTGATATAGTATAAATAATAATAACCCGAGACTATTAGTAAACGTAAGCCTAACTACTCTATAAACTAGCCTTATAACCTAGAGTAAGCTTGATTAGACCTAGATAGGTAAATTAGGGACCTCCGTATTAAGGTTCCTATTTAGTAATACTTTCTTACCGACCCGGATACGAAGCTAAGAAATAATAAGAGGATACACGCCGCTAAGACTAGTTAGCCGTAGCGCGAGATTGTTTATCTAACCGTTAATAAAGCCTTCTTCCTTAATAGATAAGGTCCCCTTAGTATACCTCCTCCCTTACCTTCGTTAAAGGGATATACCGTCTTATTCGCCTAACCCGATAATACTAGCTTAAGTACCTTTATTATTATCGAGAAAAAGGTAGTCCCTAAAAACGATAACCCCCTAGTTATTACCCGTTATATAATCTTAAAGTGCCGGTTTATTTAAAAGGGTGCCGTAACGTATAACCCTAACGTTTTTATAAAGGCTATTATCGGTATAGGGGCCACCTTTAATACTATCTTTATAGCCACTATAAGACGCTTTGGCTTAGAGTATTGTATTAGCTAGACTAAGATCCGAATTAAGGGTATTAATAATTAGGAGGGGTAACCGTATACTAGATACCTTAAGGAGCGTTTATAAGTTGGCGAGTAAAGCGGCAAATCATACTCAGGCAACGTATCATCCTTATAACCTAGGTTCATATAACCGCAAAGAGTATTATAAGTCTCTTTTACTAAACCTTTAGTCATTATATCAGCTATATTAAATTTCGTATTTATATATACGATTTTTATTTTATTATTTTATAGCTGTTGCCTGCAGTAGTGATACTACCTATCGATATGCTTTACCCGTTTATAAAATTCAGGGTTTTCGACGAGCTTCTTTACACTCTCACTATCTATTAAGATAGTAGGAATCTCGAGAGTATTATTATTATTATTATTATTATTATTATTATTATTATTATTATTATTATTATTATTATTATTATTATTATTATTATTATTATTATTATTATTATTATTATTATTATTATTATTATTATTGCCTCTTATACTAGAATCTAGACCTAGATTCTGAAGTATTTCTTTATATAGATTATAAAGATAGATTCCTTCTTTAGAAGCTTCTGTGAGAGCCATATATTCGGCCTCTGTTATTAATAAAGCCACGACTTTTTGTTTAGTTAAGGTCTAACTAACGGGGTTATTTACTCCCACGTAGTAAATCTATCCTAAAGTCGAGGTTCTATCCTCGATTATATATAAAAATTTGGTATCAGAATAACCGTAAATACCAAGGTCTTCTTTATTACAGTTATATAAAAGACCGATATTAGGATATGTATTTATATAAGCCCAGATTCGATTTAACGCAGTAAAGTGGTCTTACAAGGGATTACTTATATAACAAGAACACTGGTTAACTGCGTAAGTTATATCTGGTCTTGAATGCAAGGCTAGATATAATAAAGCCCCGATTTGCTATTAGTATTTATTTATATTATTAGTTGACGCTTATTTAGGATTTAGTACTAGGACCTTCTTATGTATACAAGGGGTGTTAACCCTTTTTAGACTTCGTTTATTATACCTTTTAAGTATCTTATTAGTATAAGGTAACTGACTTATAGAAAGAGTCTTATTATCTTTATTTATATTTATTATATAGCCTAGAGAGGTATTTATTTCACCTAAGTCTTTAAGTGTAATATCTTTAGATATTTCCTTAAAGAAATAGTCTAAAGTATCCTCAGAAGGGCTCAGAGCCACTATATCGTCAACGTGGCATAAAAGAATAGCTCGTTCTTCTATTCTTTTAATTTTATTATATTGATAAAAGGTTAAAAGTCCGTTATTATATTCAGAGACCCGGTAACCTAGTTTAGTTAATATCTTAACCAGGTAATCATACCAGAGTCTAGGACTTTGTTTTAGCCCGTACAAAGCTTTATTAAGCTTACAGAGAGTTATTTTATTATTTTCTGAGCTGTCTTCTCTCTCGAAGCCTGTGGGTTGTATAGCGTATATCAGGGTATCTATATTAGCATAAACGAACGCGTTTTTGACGTCGAACTGCCTGAATTTCCAGCCGCGTGATACGCCTAGTATTAAAGCTAGTTTATAGCTTTCTGGCCGGCAGGTAGTTAAAAAGGTTTCTAGATAATTAAGACCTAGAACCTGATTAAACCCCTGAATAACCCACCGAGCCTTATATTAAATAGCTTCGCTAAAGCTATTATATTTGATTCTAAAGACCTAACGACCTCCTAGTACGTGGTAGTCTTCTTTTATTTTATTATAATTATTAGGCGTATTTTTTATACTTATTAAGTCCTAGGTCTTCCTCTTTTCGAGTTCTGATATTTCTGCTACTATCGCGTCTATCCATTTATCTTTATCTAGGCAGTTTATAGCCTATTTATAGGTAGCTGGTTCGTTAATCGAATTTATAGTTAAAAGAAATAGGGAATTTTCTTAAAACTATAGGTTTCTAAGTATAGTATCTTTTATAAGGTATAGTGCACTATTATTAATGGATATTAAATTCTTATAGTCCAGTTTTAAAGGTTTTAAAGGTACTTAGACTTCTAGCCTGGTACTTTGGCTACTGTTATGATTATTAGCCGGGCTATAGTTAATATTATTATTATTATTATTATTATTAATAGCTGGAACTTTATAGCCCGCTGCCCGTAGACAAAGACTCTTACGTCTATTATTATTATTCTCTTCTTCAGGTTAAATAGACTTAACGGAACGTTTCGAAATACGCGAAGGAATATTTTATAAAAATTAACCGGTATTTTCACTAAAAGTGATTCCTTTATTATACTTAACGGGTTAATAAGGTCCGCGGTTAGAAACCTGATTATTATATGCCTAAGTATTAATATAAGGAGGGAGGTTATTATTATATTTCTTTTTAGGCGTATAGTTATTATTATAATTATCTAAAAAAGAGTAAAGAAACTGATTTTCTAAGATATAAACGTCTCGAAACTAATCAGTCTTTCTACTTACTAGGTTATAAACCTTATAGTTATAGTTATTAAAGCCTATTAAAGCACCTTAAAGTGCTCTTATATCTAGTTTCTTTATATTCGGCTCGTTATTTTTATAAGACATAATAGAACCCTACACCCGTATATTATTAATATTAGGTTTCTAACCTTATAAAACCTTAAATAGACTCTTATATTTAAGCGCTGAATTAGGTGATCCATTATATATATAAATAGCTAAGAGAATAGCTTTACCCTAAAGGTATCGAGGCAGCCCTAAGTGGAAAAGAAAAGCTCGAACCATTTCTATTATAGTTCTTATAACTCATTTAACAGAGCCTTAAGCTTTATAAGTGTACAGTGGCTTTATATTATGTTTTACACCTACAAAGAGGCGTTAAAAAAAGGCGTTATTAAATTCTTTTCCACCGTCAGTATCTACTTCTTTAATAAAGAAGTGATATTTATTATTATTATTATTTTCTACCTAAGCTTTCTACTCTTTTATAGCTATAACTACCGTCGCTTTAGACTTATCTAAAAGCAGTTATGCCCATAGAAACCGCGTAGAACGGCGTAATATAAATAAAATCCAACGCTTTTTATTATAAGAAAGAGGTTCGATCGGTCCGTAAAGATCTATATAAACCTTTTCTAAATAAGAAAAGTCTTTATATTTATTAACTAAATCTTTATTCGTAAGTATAATAGACTTACTCTTCTTATAGGCATTATAGCTTTATATTTTAGTTAACTCTTCGTTAGTTATATAATCTTTTTTAAGAGTATTAGTATAAAGACTTTTTAAGCTAACAGGGTTAATATAACCCATCCTGTTATGCCATAGCGTTGTGTTTTTAGTTATAGAGGTAATCCTTCGACGGTTATTACGGTCTCTTTGTTTATAAAGCTCTTCTTAAGGTTAAAGAGGTTTAGGTTTCTTTATTATATTATTTCTTTATTAAGGTTTAACTAACCCCTTTCTTATATTTCTTTGTTTATTTAGTTTCTTTAAAACTTATTCTTTAAACCTCTGAAACCTCGTTATTCTAGTTTAGTCTCCTGGCTGTTTCTTTGGTATTTTCCTTGTATTTATTGTATTTATTTTTAGAGACTTAGCCCCCCGTACGATAATGCCCGTGCTATAGCCTAGTATAGCCCGTTATAAAGCAGAGCCGTTATATAAAGAAAGAGGGGCTCTTTATTATTAAATAATAGGAGCTTCTAATTTCTAGCAAGACCGCGAGCTTTACTATTAAGATAAGAGAGACTAATAATATTCGTTCTTATTTCCGGTATATACAGACACTCTTTTGAAGGCAGAAGCTTTCTAGTATCCCGGAATTTTATTATATAGTCTCCTTTACCTTATATCTTTATTTCTTTTACCTAACCCTAATAAACGGTTCTTTCTTTTATATTATAAGTAGAAAAGAGTCTTTTATTTATTATCATATACGCCGTAGCCCCGCTATTAACACAGAAATTCAGATTAAGCTTAATACTATTTTCTGTTTATATTTTATAGATCTTTTCTACTAATCAATTAATATTAAGGTTAGTATTATTATTATTATTATTATTATTATTAGTTACAGAACTGCTCTGTGACTTCCGAACTGAGATATCTTGGATAGTCTCTTGTAGAGCCATTTTTAAGTAGCAGAACGATATTTTTTATTATTTATTTGGGTTAAAATGAACTGAGCTATTTAACGATTTGTTTTTATTATTTTCTTTATTGCACTTTCTTTATTGCGTTGTCGATAAAGGACAGAAACAAAGAATACTAAGCTAAAGGTCTGATTCTGATTAGCCTAGCTTTAAAAACTGGGTCTAAAAGTGGGTCCAAACGGTAAAGCTATTTATAGATCTCGCGGCAGAAAAGCGATGCTTGTATAAAGCGAATAATAGGATTTCCATAGGCGGACTTTTTACTAAAAGCTTATATACCACGTTACGATATCCTATTATTATAGGCAGCGCGGTAGGTTAAGTGGCTTAATTAATATAGCTGTTATTCGTGGAGCTATAATAACTATAAAAGCAGCTACGTTTAATCTATGTATTTGTTACGAGATTTCTCCCCTCCCCTTATAGGGGAGAAGAGAAGATCTCGCCTTTCGGGCGCGGCTACGATTTTAAGCTGGCTCCCTATACGATAATTTTAAGTGGGCTCCTAATACGTTAGACTATTAAGCGACCGTATAATACCCGTAGGTCGTTTACTAATTTCTAATTAGCTTATTCTATATCCTTTTAGTAGTTATTTTTTCCTTTAGCAAAATAAAGCTCGCCTATTATTTTCTTTATCTAAATAACTAAGCTTATACCCTTAACTATAGCGCCTCTATTAACAGCTTTATTTATACTAATTAATTAATTAATAAATAACCTTATATCACTGCGTTAAGATATAATAAATAATCGATTCGTTATAATTAATTAAAGAGCCACTAACGTTAAGTAAGCGGGCATAAATAACCCCCGTAACCTAGAAGCTACTAACGCCTTCTTTAGTATATCCGATTAAGCGTTACACGAAGACTAAATTAAAGACTCTACCACGCCCTCCCGCCCGCCCTCCCGCGCCGCTACCCCCCGCCCGCCCTGCTAAACGCCGCCCGCCCCCTGTTCTCCTATGTTATTAGAGCTATAGGCCTTGATCCTAGGTATCGGTTATGATAGTCCCCCTAGCGATCCTACTCCTAGTCCGCTCCCGCCCCCGCCCGCCCCCTCCTCCTCCTCTAGAAAGAGCCGCGTATAGGTTATAATAGTATCTAATAGAGGATTTACGGTCCCGCGTAAGGAGGTTATCGACTAAATATATAATAGCGGCTATAAAAATAATAAGTCTTTATAGACTATATATAACTTTCGCGTATATTTACTCTTACTTCCTAACACATAACTATATATTAACGATATATAGGCAAAACGCGACCTTATCCTTAAAGAGGATAAATAAATTAACCTTAATCGCTTAGCTAACTATAAGGCTATAATAATAACGCTAATAGGCATATATACTAAGGATTATAAGTAGTGCGGTAATAAAGATAGGCTATTCGCGGTCTACTATACTATACCTAATATCGCTAGCGGTAGTTATAATAACTACCACTATAACTCTAAGGGGAAAAAGTGCTTATACCGCGCCGCCACCACCACGCCTTATAGTAGTAGTAGTAGTAGTAGTAGTGGTCTTTTACGTCGTGGTATCTCTCTATCTAGAGCAAAGGACGCCTAAAACGGCAGTCCTCCGTTATATTATATGTAAATACAGTGTTCGTATAGTGTCTCGTACCCTAGTAGCATATATACCGTATAGTACTTTTCTATTAAGAAACAATATAAACGCAGCAAAGTGAAAAACGCAAGGAAAGAGGAGGAGGGGAGATAAAGAGCATTATACTGCTATAGTCGCCTATAGCGTAAAAGGAAAGGTTCGGGGTTTCGGTTAAGTGTTATAGTATACGGAACCGCGGGGCATTAAATACCCTCCGGTTTATTATATAGTGTTATTCTATGCTACCGGTTAGGCCTATATAGTGGTTACCGGGGCTCGAGCCTCGTATAGCCGCTAACCCTATTAAGGGGGCAGGCTAGAGCAAAGGCCCTAAGCGCCGTTCCGGGGGGGAGTATTCTAGACGCGTTAATCTGCCTAGGTGGTCGTGGAGGGGGGATATTTCTATTAGTCTAGGGGCCCGTATCTAGGGCAGACCTTTTCGAAGAAGAGGGTCGAGTATAGGTGTTATATAAAGCTAGGCTATTTATACCCGAGTTATTACGCTATATACTAGCGGCGGCCTATCTATAGGATTACCCTGCCACGGGCCTTCCTATAAAAGAGTGGGTAGGCGGGGGTCTTAAGTTTACTATAAAAGCATATTATATATATATCCTAGTAGTTAAAGCGGTTATAGTATACCGCGAAGTCTCCGTGGCCGGAGCGGGCTATAAACAGCCTATATAGCGGTTATCTATCTAGTATAAGGAGTTTACCTATTAAGCGAAGAGTGGCGTCCAGGTTAAGTGGCTTATAGCTCTAGGGTTATTTATTCTCCTACTACTCACGGAAGGCTATAAGCCTAGCTTATCTAGCTTTCCGCTTAGTATAGCTATAGGTAGGTCGGCGTTCGTAGTAAAGCACTTATTAGGCGCCTCGCTTTATAAGGGCGTCCGCTAGTTTATTCCCTTTAATACCGGAGTGCCCTAGGGCCTATCGAAATTCGATCAGGATCAGACTATACTATACCGTTTATCTAATATTAAGGAAAGCCTATTATAAGGATATCGGGGTAAGTGGCCCGTTAATCCCTTATAGTGCCGTAGAGTTATCGAGGCAGACTATAATTACCCGTGTCTACGTGTCCGATTCGTTAAGGGCCGTATTAACTCCGGCCTTTACCCCTTTAACCTCTACGTCGAATACCTTAGCGGCGGGGAGGGGTCTATAGCCGGTATATATAAGACTAATACCCTTATATATAGCGTACCTATAGCCTATCCCGGCGCTAGTTAGCGTGTCTAGTTATAAGCCGTCTATAAAGACGGTGATATCGTTAAGGGTCCTGGTATTAAACTAGGCGTGGAAGGCTATAGCAGCTAACTCTTTATCTAGGAGCTATCTAGGGGCGCCTAGGTAGGCCGAGTAGTCCGGGGGGGCTAGTATAGGCGGGAGGGTGTTAAGTATAAGCTAGCCGGCTTCCGTGAGGATAATCGGGTATACGGTATTACCCCTATTATAGAGGGGTCGGTAAGAGTATAGTCGGGTCCGGAGGGGGTAGGACTTATCGAGGGTGCTAAGGCGGAGGGAGTGCCTAAAACGGGAGGCATTAAGTAGTAAGTCGGCAGGGGGCGTGCTAGATTCCCTAAGTATAGCAGGGATTAGGGTGGTCTTCTATACAGGGAGGCAGCCCTGGATAGCGAAGTTAATAACGACCTGGATTTTAAAAATCTAGTCGCGGAGTCCGTTACCGACCCTAGGGTAAACACTATATCTCTATTTTACGCTAAGGCGTGTTAGCCTAGGGTACTAGATCTCGGAGCCGTATAGCGCCTTCGGGAGGATAATAGTATAGACGGCTTTACGTATAATAGCGGGTAGTGCACCGCTATAGACTTTATTAAGGCCGCGGATATAGCCCGTAAAGGACCATGCCTTAGCTACTCTATTCCTAATATACGTTTTAAATAATAGGTTCTTATCTAGCTAAATACCTAGCTATCTAATTACCGGGGTAGCTATTATTTATTTATCCCTGTGTTATATAAGGGGGGAGAGGGACTCCTTATGGCGGGAGAAATATCTAACCTCGGTCTTCCCGGGGTTAAAGAAGATAGCGTTTAGGCGGCCCTAATCGATTATCCTATCCAGGAGTTCCTACGCCGCCTTTATCGATTCTTCTAGGTCGCGTCTAATATAAAGGATACCGTAGTCGTTTATATATCCGAAGCGTAAGGTAGCTAGGCCGATCCGGTAAATCGGTCTAGTATAGAGTAGGAAAAGGACTAGGGAGGCTAGGGACCCCTAGGGGAGGCTATACTATAGCGGGGCTATATTCGTAACATAGCCCTTATAGCGGACCCGGGCTTACCGGTTATCTATAAAGCTATAGACCCAGGATATAAGGTTATAAGACTAGCCTTATTCCCTAAGCCTATAGTAGAGCCTATTACGGAGGATAGTATTAAAGGCTCCCTTAATATCTATAATAACCAGGGTAACGACCTAGCGTCTACCGAATACCGCCTCCACGTTATATATAAGGGCTACTACTATATTAGTGGCAGAGCGTCTTAATAGGGCGCCGGCCGTTTAGGGGTTTAGTATCTTATAGGATATACTAGTCTAGGCGAGTCGGCGGCTAACTAGTCGCTTAAGACCTTTACCGAGGCAGGAGAGGAGTAAGATAGGGCGCTAGCCCTTATAAGTGCTAGCGTCCTTATTTGGCTTCGGGATTATTACTACCTCCGCTTCCCTAAAGGGTTATAGGTAATAGCTAAATTAAAGGCAGGCCTAGTAGAGTCTTATAACGGGGGCTTAGATTACCGGCTATATAGCCTATAGTATTATTATAGTGATTTTATTAGCGCCTAAAGAAGTATTCCCGATAAGCAGCACCGCTCTCCGGACCTCCTCGGGGTGGATTTTATCCTGCCAGGGAAGGGTCTACCGGGGGCAGGTCAGGGTAAGCGATAGGATATCGTTAAACGATAACGTCCTTTCTAATAGCCTCCTTTATAAAGAGGCTACCTTCTTACTAGGTACGGTGATTATCTTATTACCGTCCTAGAAAGGGGGCGACTATAGCTAGGTCCTAAGGGCGTGCTAGCCTATAATCCTATATAAGTCCTTATCTTCTCTAATACCTTCTATCTATTCGCGCTAGAAGCTTACTTTGGCCGAGCAGACTAAGGACCTTAGGGCAGCCCTGGCTGCTATAGTATAGGGGGAGGTGGGGTCTCTCCTCCGGGTATAATAGTACCGGCGCCTAGCTTAGGTATAGTCGTCGGTCTACTAGGTCGTGGCCCTATAGGTTAGTCGGTAGCGTTAGCCTGCTAGCTATAAGGAGCTAGTTAAAAGCGTCGAGATAGCCTTAGCGGCGTGGTCTAAGTCCTTTATCGTGTTAAGGGTATTAGGTAATAGCTATACGTTCTATTAGACTTCGGCGGTGAATACTAGGATCTTATCTAGGGGTAGGCGATAACGTTTTATTACCGGTAGGGGGCGTAGAGGGTCTAGGAGCAGGATTATAATTATATAGTGATCGGATCCGGTATATAAATAGTCCGTTACTTATACCGAGGCTAGCGGGATATTAGAGAAGGCGAGATCGAGGGTATTACCCGCGTTATATATCGGGGTCCCTAGGGTGTTAAGGAGGGCGAGGGCTTAGTCCTTTATCTAGTTAGCGAGCTAGGCGGCTCCTCTATTAGGGGTTACACCTAGTTACTAGGTATAGTAGTAGGCGTTAAAGTCTCCTACGATAAGGGTCCTTTATAGTAGTTCCTAGTTATCTAGGATATCTAATATATAGAGTTCGTCGCTATCCCTATAAACGTTAACGATATAGAAGCTATATACTTTAATACCGAGTATATCTTAGCAGGGTGTGTTATAGAGGTTAAAGGACTCGGGGGTAGCGGGTCCTTTCTTTACGTATATAAGTACTCGGGGTCGTGTGCCTATAAAGTCCTAGGATTAGACCGGGGATAGGTAGTCGTATAAAGGGTATGTTTTTATAACGTTAGTTATTCTATTAAGTAAGCACCAGGGCTCTTATAAAAGGATAATATCTACGCCGTCGTGGAAGGCGTAGTATAGCGCGATATTATAGGTAGGGCCTCCTTTTCCCACGTTCGCTTAGAAGATCTTAAGCTTCCGGTCTACTATTTAATACTATTAGTGGTTATTATAGGCCCGGAGCCCCACTCTATATCGGAGCCAGGGTCTATATCGATATCTATCGGCGCTAAAGTGGTGCCTCCTTCGCTAGGGGGGATAGTTACTATAAGTTAGTTAATAATATCCTCGCTCTAAAGGGTTTATTTATCGAGGGGGGGGTCCTATACTAGGGCAGGGCCTTATTCCGGGGCTAGGCCCGGGTTTAAGGCGACGTCTTAGGCGTTAGCTTTAGTGTTCGTGTTAGCGGCCTTAGGGTAGGATCCTAGGAGCTGCTTATTAACCTGGTTATAGGCGAGGGAGTAAAGGCGGGAGCCCTCTTTTCGTATAGCCTTTTACTAGGCCTAGGTTATTCTTATAGTGATTCCGTTAACTATCTTAGGGCGGCCAGGGCAGGAGTTAAGGTCGCTAGGGTAGGGTCCTTTATAGTTAATATATTAGGGGAAGTTACTATAGGCCGATTCGTGTTCCGGCTTATTATAGATACGGTAGTATTATTTACGGTGGTATAGGTATAAGCCTTGCTAGTCGTAGTACTTCGTGTATTATATAGGCGTTATTTTCCGGGGGAGCAATCTAGCTAGTCCGTTATTATAGATATAAAAGGGTTTAATCGGGGAGGCGAAGGAGGCGATCTAGGTCTAATCGGGCAGGTCGAGTCTATAGGCCTTCCTGGTGGGGAAGATCCGAACCGGCTTTTACCCTATTATAAGGGTAATATCGTGTTCTATAATATCGGGGACCGGGATAAAGCCGGAGAGCCCTTAGATCTTAGTAAGGATATAGGGAATCGTATAAGTAGCCTAAATCTAGGATCCCTTAATAGTTATTATATTAAGCAGTTTAGAAAGCTTAGCACTATAAGTAAATAGGGACGTTCGAATTCCTACGGTCTTCGCGGTAACCGCGTAACCGGTTAGAATCCGAGTCGTTACTATAATATCGCCGCTTTAAAGCGAGCAGCCCTTAATAATTCGGCGACGGATAACGGCTAGGTCTATAAGGGCGTGTTTATTATCCTATAGTATCCGGATAAAGATCCGGCGGTCCTAGAGAGCGCCCTATTAAGGTTTCTTAGGCTTTATTCGTATATCCTATAGTTTAGCTATAGCTAGTATAGGAGCTAGCGCCGGTTTTAGAGGTGCGTTTACGGTTACCGTGATAATAGCATAGGTCTTTTTTCCGTTACCGGCGGTTATTATAGTACTAGCGTTAGACTACGGTCCTTACTAGAGTCATAGTCCCTATTAGGTATCTTAGTATCCAGGCAGGGAGCTAAAGAGGTAGTCTACGAAAAGGGCGGCGTAATATTCGGTCTTTTCCGGGTACTTTTTAGCGAGTCCTTAAAGAGTGTCTATTATAGCCTTTCCTATATAGATTAGGCGCTCTTATTTAGCGAATATCGGTATAAGTCGATTTATAATATTATATAAAGGGTTAACCGGGGCGGAGATAACGGTGGGTCGGCCTAAAATTAGGGGGGGCTCGGCGTGGCTAATAGTCGTGTTAATTAGTCCGTTAGAGTTTTCCCTAGACTATGCGTAGCTAGGACGCGGTAGTCGTTTTTTAATCGCGGTCGTGACCGTAGGAGTGCCCTCTACGTTTAGGGGCGACGATAATACGAATAGCCTTTTCCTAGGGGATTTAAAGGGTAAGCCTTCTATTACGGTGATCGGGCTTAAGGCGGCTATTATCCTGGGGGCGGGGGGCCGAGAGCTAACTCGCATTAGGGTTTCGGGGGGGGCCTCGGGGGACGCGGGGGGGGCCGGCGTGGCGGCCCCCATCGCGTTAGCCTAGGCTATAGGCGGGAAATTACGGTCTAGTAGTGTTTATAGTGTGGATAGGCGGTAGGCACTAACAGTCCCAAAAGTAGGAAAATAACTAGGAAGGAGAGTTAACCACGCCTTATAGAGGTAAACGTATAGCCGAGGAGGTTAAGGGTAAGTCGTCGCTTAGGTCCCGCTAACTATACTATATCTTACTAACCACTTCTACTTACTTCTACTATAAAGCCCGCCACGCCTACGCCGTTTTCTAAGAAGATAAAGACTATAGCTAGCGCCGCTAAGAATAAAGGAAATACGACTCCCGGCCCCTTATATAGCTAACCTATCGCCTGCCCCCTAGCCCGCGCCCCCCGCCCCTATACCTGTTATACCCGCTATACCCGTAATATATAGAAATCATAGAATACCGGGAATATATAGAATACCCGGCTAGCCCGTAATGCCCGGTATAATAGGTGGTGTATACGGTATACTCGGAGTATAGGGAATACCCGGTATACCCACCACGCCTATAGCCCCCGCCCCCGCCCCCGCCTATAATTAGATAGGTGGAACTCTAGACTAGTAGCTAATACTCCTAGCCGGCGGTATAATAAACGCTTAAAAGCGTATATAGATATAGTTCCTCCGGAATATCGCGTAGGCCCTAAAGAATAATCTAGGTCCCGAATAGTAAGCGATCGGCGGCCAGTAAATAAGTTCCTACTAGATATATAGGTTTATAAGGGAATATATAGCGCGGCTACGTCTTACGTTCTTCGTTTTTTTTTTATTTTACGAGGGATACTATACCACGTCTTTAGTTTTTATTTTATTTTATAAGGGATCTTAGGTTAGTTTTTTGCTATTTTTTAGATATAGTTAATTAACGCGACCTCTTTACCGCCTCGTAATATATATCCCACGACTCGCACGCCCGCTATTAAGGTAATTTATTAGGATATAAACGAATCTATTAAGACCTCTAGGTAAATAATATTATTTACACGGTGCCTATCTTCTATTAGTAACCTATCTTTACCTAGTAAAAGAATAAATAGATATCGTATATTAGTAATATAAGATATTAAAATATAGAACTACCCGTGAGTAAAGACTAGTATACTTAAATTAACGCCGATTATCCTAAACGATTAACCCTATAACTTATTAATCGTTATTATAAAGCAGAGTCGTATAGGAAATTAACGCCGGCGGAGGATAAAAGCCAAATCCTTTTCCGCCGTGTTAAGGATAACTCGCGGGATAAGGTGGCGCTTGCCCGTATACGACCCCGATAAAATTTTTACCTCTAAGACGTTCGTTACTATACGTAAGATCACTATACGCGTACCGTTATAAAGGCCCTTCTACGGGCTTAGATTCCGTAAAAGAATAACCGGAGCCCTAATCTTAAGCTCTAGCTCAGCCGGCGGGATTAAAGCGAACTCTAAAGATAATAGGAAGTCAGGACCCTAAGCGGGAGCTATACTATTAGTATCGCTAGGTCGACTTTTAACGGTATTAGTAAAGAAGTAAGTCCGCGTATTACCCGGTAAACACTAAATTATCGTCTTATTAATATCGTTAATAGACGCGTTATAGGCGGTCAGGATTACACGATCCACGAAGACTGTGTAGTCGAACGGGCTCTACTAAAGCAGATTAACAGGATAAATATAATTATAAAGACCGATATACCCGAAGACGGCCGTAATTAAAGGGAAGAGCTTAATTAACCCACGGTAGTCTTTATAATAAAAGAGGTCGCGTAACTATCGTATAAACGCCTAATTAGCCGGGTTACTATTAATAACCCGTATATTCTAAGTAAGGCAGAGAACGCGAAGACGCGGCTAAAGGGATAACCGCTAAAAGTAAGCTTACACGATATAAGGCCGGCCACCACCTCGAATAATAGGAAGATTTAGGTAAAATCACCTCTAAACACAACCAGGATTCTACTAAAAGGGTCGCTATAGTCGCGGATATCCTATAATATATAATTAACTACTTTAAAGTAATGCCTATACTATATAGGAACCTCGTCCTATATAACTAAGGCCGTCTCCGCTAGTAAACTGGTAAGGTTAGTATTCTTCCGGATATTATAAGAAAAGGCGTTATCGATACGAATAGGAATCTTAAACCGCGAATAAGCTATACGGCCGCCTTTAAGTAAAACGGCAGTAATCCTAGATAAAGCGATATATAGAATAACCCGACCCTATAACCGGAAGTAGGCGTAGAGGCCACGATATATAAAGGTCTTCCTTATACCGCCAGGACCCTATAAGAAAAGCTAACCACCGCGACCCGACTTTACCGCGTCGATAATCTCCTAAAACACGGCCGCCTAGTTAGGGTTAAACTTCTACTCGATCTCGTTAAAAGCCGTTAGCTAAGCGGCACGATTATAATCTAGCTCGGCGGCTAAAAGGGAGTTACCTATCCTAAACTGCTAATTATAAACGGGAGTCGGCAGACTATACTCTTTAAGAGTCCTGCCCGCGTTATAGAGTCACGACTTTATAAGAAAGAGGCCGTAGTTAAGATAGGGCTACTAAAGAGACGGTGGATAACGGAGGCCCTCTCGCTTAATCCTATACCTAAGGTTATCGTAAATCGACTCTATAAAAGCCTCCTAGATAGCCAGCGGACAAGAAATATCACTAAAGGTAAGTGTAATAATAAATAGCTCTTATAAGCTATAGCTAGTCTACTAAACAGCGGCCTCTTTAAAACAGGTAACCTAGTAGCGGTTATTATAGAGCAGACCGGTAGTAACGTAGGCCTCGCGAAAAGTCCTATACAGGACCCTATTAAGTATACGTAGATCGGAAAAGGAAGTCGGGCCAGGAATAGACACTAAGAGTAGCCGTAGATAGTAAGGCTCGCCTAAGGTAGGCGGTATGTAATATAGGCGGCCGATCTAGAACCCGCGCCGCCTTAGGCGCTACTTAAACTCTTAAGGTAACCACGTATAACGGCTAGGGAAATCGTGATAGTATAGATCGCGACTATCGCTATAATCCCGATTATAGTTAAAGAAAGCCATAACCGGGCTCTTCCGCTTAGCTAACTGCCTATTAATCTAAGAGGCGGTGGTGTCTTTATGGAAATAGATCGGTTACTGCCCCTCGAGATAAACTAGTAGACGTATAATAGGCGGATACTCTTAATAAACAGGAAACTCGAATAACTATATAACTGCCTTTATAGGCCCGATATAACGATACTCTAGGTAAAGGGATGCCTCGTTCTCCCCTTCCTACGCAGTAATCTTGACTATTATTCGATCGCTACCCTTATAGATATACTTATAGATATACTTAATCGCCTTAATAGTCCCGTAGATCTCCACGTTAATATAAGCGCCGTACTTAAGTAGGAGATATAGGCTATATAGGACCACGAAACGGTTATCTAAACGGATATAGCTAAACCGGCCCTTCTTTATAATATACTAGCTAGTATCCCGGCGCCTATATTCCGGATAGCTATTATCCCGTATAACCGTCTTTAGGATAAAGGGCTTCGGGAATCCCTTAAAGCAAAGAGCGGCGGGGCTATAATCGGATTATATATATAGTATAGAAGGCCTATCGCTGCCGTATAGGCTATATACTATATTCTTCCTAATAATATCTAAAAAACGGTCGGTAGGGT
The DNA here is from genome assembly GCF_042370955.1 of Sodiomyces alcalophilus JCM 7366. Classification (NCBI taxonomy): domain Eukaryota; kingdom Fungi; phylum Ascomycota; class Sordariomycetes; order Glomerellales; family Plectosphaerellaceae; genus Sodiomyces; species Sodiomyces alcalophilus. The sequence continues at coordinate 1,051,956 of NW_027263540.1, read as the reverse complement.
CGGTCTTAACTATAAGAAGCTCTATAGAAACAGCCCTATTAATATTAGCCTGCTCTTTATATATTATAGAGGCCTCTAGAGTCAGGAAAAGGAGTATATGCTGATAAGGCAGGCCGCGTTTTTAGTATTCGATAATCCAGATAATCCCCGTAAACGCGCTAAAGAGTCCCTCGCGTAGTTCCTTCTCGAGCTTATGGCACTTTAGCTCGAAAACGCGACTAACTAAATTAGGATAATCGGTTATATCCTAACCCGGTAAAAGCTTGTGGGCGATCTCCGGTTATCCAGGGTTTACTATAAAAGTAATAAAGAAGGTTAGCGGACTAAGGGACCGAATAATCGTTATAGAATCCTGATAGCACTAAGAGATAAATCGCTACCCGCTAAGATAAGTAGCGGGCAGGATAACCCGCCAGCCTATATTACGAAGATTACTATCGCTGCGATAGGCCTAGTCTATTATACCGCTATATATATTAGCCCGTATCTAGGCCTGGTAGCGCTAGATCCAGTTAAGCTTTTTCTAATTATATAAAGCCTATAGGTCTACCAGGTACTACTAAAATAACCAGCTATACGTAAAGGGCACTAACCTTTATTACCGCCGCGGGTATAATAGGTAGCGGTAATACTATCGAAACTTCACCTCTATAATCTAATATTCGCGATTATATAGATCCCGTAGCCGTATATTCTAGTAATATCCGATTCCGCCTAGAGGATATATAAGCGGATAAGAAAGCGGTAAATACGCCGGGTATTCGTGGTTAACGCGATAAAAAGCCCGAACGCTATTTCCCGGGCCCCTCTTAGCTAGTATAATATCCCGGTAACCCCGCTAACTAGACTTATTAGGAACCACGGCGGTAACTTCGTCTATAACAGGCAGGTTCTCCCGGCGACGGTTAGCGCCCTGCTCTATAATTAACCTTATCTAGGGATTTAGTAGTACACGACCTTACTTACTAAGAGTATCGAACTATTCGCGGGCGCTAAGATAAATCCCGGTATACGGATTATATATATATAGAATACACGATAGCTCGACCAGAATCTCCCGATTAAGCGTGCCGTTAAGAGTTAGAGCGTTAGCATAGCGGTAATCGGCCGTAACTTACGGATTATAGAAATATAACTATATAAAAAAAGGAATACGCCCGGCAGGATTAAGCGGGCCGGTAATATAGTAAAGGGCGCCGTGGATCTAGAAAGCCACCAGGCCGCTAGCCAGCCGGCGACGGGTCTCTATACACTAAATAGAAGTAAACGTAAAAGCATTATTATATCGTCATATATTCTTACGGAAACCCGAGGACCTAGGATAGATATCTAGTAGAAGGCGTTTAATATAGCGGGGTAGCTACGGGATCGGTTTAATCTCTATATCGCCCTAATTATAACAGGAACTAAACTTTAGGCTCGACGCAGTAAATTCCTAACTAAATAGATAAATACATAAAGCCATAATAGAAGCCTAACCGTAACTATATACCTATAACCTCTCGCTAATCCAGTAAAGGGCAGCCTAATATTTATACTTAACCCGTATTAACCCTAGGTCAGAATACTCGACTATAACCTCGTTATTCTACGGGATCTATCTAGCCGGTTTAAGGGCACGATGTCGCGCCTAAGGCGGATTCCTTTATACCGTCTAATCCCGTAATATCACCCTATCGCCCGCGCCAGGGTTATTAGTAGGGGGGGCCGCCCTGGACCTCCTCTAATCACGGCATTTATAGCACCTATTATAAGGAACGCTAGTATAGCCTATAGGAAAGGCGGTAGTAGGCCGGTAACGCCGATAGGCATAGTAGTAATAACCCAGGGACGATATCGGCTACGGAGCTAGTCTCGGGGCTATCCTTAGGATTAGCTATACCCTGCGGGAAGTATTACGACGACCGGCAGGAGGTGTATAATCTATATAACGGGCGCTAATAGGAGGGTTAGATTGGTTTTAGGTCCCTATAGGAGGGTTTAATTAGTTTTAGTTCCCTATAGGAGGGTTAGAATATTAGTTAGATTATTGGTTTTAGTTCTAGCGCGGCCGCCTATAAAGAGCTCGACATAGTAAACAGGTAGCGTAGATCCTAGTGCTATAGGGATAATAACCAAAATCAGGGAAAGGCTTAACGGACTTATAGCTCCGGCACGCTCGCGGCGGCGGCGTAGCGGGCGGCGTAGGTTAGCTAACTATATTCCCGGCGTTCTAGATCAGGAGGAACAGGGCAGGAGACCGGTAAGTAAGACTCTATAAAGACTCTGCAAATTTTTATAGGGGCCTATAAAAACAGAAAAAAACAGAATAGTAACTTTATATCATAGTATAGCAGGCCAGTATTATAAAGGCATTCGCACGCAGAAAAGAATAGAGTGACTTCAAATTAGCTATAGGGTCTATACTAATTTAAGTACCTTTATTCTAATTATTATGATTTATATACCAGGTACAATACCATAATAGAAAGTCAGCCCGCAAACGCCTTATAAATCCCAAAAAAGGGACGTGCGCGAGGTCACTCTACTTTCTCACTAACCACACTTTGCGGGTCTAGGGACAGTAAGTATAAGAAGATCCTTTTTCCTTTTATTAAAAAGTCCCTTTATAAATAAAGGAATAGTATATCCGATCGTGATAAAGAGTCTTATTCCGGTCGTGTGGTTCTTCCGGAACAGGAATAAAGAGCTGGCCTCTTAGCATAACTCTTAGCGACCGTATTAGGAAGAATAAAGAGCTTTGAACCGTGGTATCGGAACGAACGGTTCGAATCGATTAGCTGTCTTCGGGAGATAAAGAGATTTCGTACGGTCGGAAATAAGGATCTGCGACCGGGGGAGGATAAAGAGATGGCCTGAATAGGCAAAAACGGCCTGAAAAGGCAGGGAGTCTTTTTGGTATTTCGAGTAGAATAATAGGGTAGAAAAGAGTAGATTTCCTTCTTTACTAACCCGGGCTTATAACCTTTTAGTAAATTAGGCTACCAGTAGTAGGCTATACGCGCGGAAGAGAGGAATTAAGTAAAATAACTATTCAATTCGTAGATCCGTAGGATTACTGCTTATTTTCACTTGTGTGTTAAGAACTGACTTCTGGGATTTCTTCCTGGGTCCGGGGCTGGCAAAAGACCCTGAAAGATTAGGTGGCGACTGTTACGTTAACAGCCTACGCGACGGTTATCACGCCACGTTATTAGCTTAAGTAATAACTAAGATATGGTATTTACGATACCTAGTGTATATATATAATATATATTATAAGCCAAGTATATATACACGTATAATACGTATAGTATTATAGTATAGGTTAAGCTGGTTATAAAGTAGACGTCTAGTTATATAGCTATAACCATATACTGTTTATTTTGACTTAGATATTATACTTATGATTATTATGATTATTACTTATTATAAGTATAATATCAACATTTATATATACGATTAAGGTAATTAAGGAAGCCTTCGGGGTCGTATTAACTATCGGGTCCGCCTATAGCCTAGAAGGAGGCGATAATACGGCGGGGAGCTTTATCTAAATAGGCGTTAATAAAATACCACTTCTCGCGAGGGCTCTAGAAAAGATATTAATCGAGTAGGAGCTTTTCGCGGATCTTAGACGACTAGCTCGCGTACTCTAAGCGTTTACCGTTAAACTTCTATAGTAATAGAAGTGCTTTAGTCCTAGGGTTCGAAATAGGCGTTATATCGGGTATAGACGTCGGGACGGGCGGCTAAGAGCCCTATATAGTCTTTTCTAATAGTATAGCGAGATAAGGCGTAGCTATACGTTATTAGTTTTATATCGCTTATAGTAGCTAAATAATAGTATTCTATTATTCTTAGATCTAGGTAGTTAAGGTTACGACCTAAGTCTATAGAGGGTTAATAATCTCCCTCCTTTACTCCGCGGCCTCGGGTAACTCGCCCGCTAAGCGTAACGGAGCGCTAGGAGGTGGATTAAAGTGATAGTTTATCTCTGTTAGCGTAACGTGTAGGTTTCGCTAAGCTTTAAATATATAAGCGGCTAGTTATAAGTTATTTATAAGGTAAGGCCGAATAATTAAATTATCTAAAGCTAAGGAGAAAAGAAGGAAAAGGGGAAAACTCTATAGGTGCTTATAACCTAAATATAATATCGTGGCGACCTACTAGGAACACACTATGATTAGTTAGAAGATCCGGTAGTCTACCGGATTATCTCTACGGGGTTAACCCGTAATAGCGGCTTATCTTTACTATATAAGGCAAAGATAAAATATAGGTGCAGGCCGCTAAAAGTTTCGCGAGGCGCCTTAAGGATACTAGCCTAATACCAGCGCGTATAATATTCACTATAAACGGGTGGATACTAGCATCGTTATATAGGGCCCGTAGAGTATCATAGTACCTATTCCCGTAGCTAAATTCACTATAGACTTTATTAACGCCTATATTATCGGTAATCACGTATAGCACGCCGCCGATTTACTATTTCTTATTATTATATAGCGATTAGAGAATTATATCTAAGTCGCTAAGCTAGAGGATAACGGCTATTTAGATATGGCGAAGCGCGAGGCTATAGCTAGCCAACTAACTAACAACGCCTACTCGTAATAGACGCCATTCACTACGCCTCGGCTATTAGAAAGGGCCTGACTGGGGGGCCTAGACGGATTAATATCCGGGCTACAAAATGAGGCGAAATGAGGCGTTAAGTGGATACATGAAAACAATCCTGAATGCCGGATGTACCTCTACCTACTTTGTACGTACCATATTATGAGTTCGGTGCCCAAACCATTAGAACACAGAACTCTGAAGGGCGCGTGTACTTCGTACAGGCAATTTGAGCTCTATGGCCCCAGACTTATAACAGTAAGACCACCTATGTCTTTATGAATAAACGTACCTAAAAGTGGTGTGTCCAGGTACTTATGATGGTCTACGTAGGTACGTTGCTACTTAGACAGTATATGTAAATTGCTTATGGTACTTAGAGCTTTTGGTGTTACAGCCATGAATCCACTCTCAGCCTCATTTTATAGCCCGGATATCAATCCGTCTAGGCCCCCCAGTCAGGCCCATTAGAAAGCACTATAAGGCTAACAGCTATAAAGGCCTGCTATTATTATACGACCTAGCCGGCACGGAGCTTAAGTAACGCCGCGAGGAACTCTAAATTAACGATATAGCAAGTATCCTAGCGCTATCTATACAGGACTAGGGCCTTTCTAATATAGAGCCCGACGCTCCGGATATTAAGGTCGTATAATAAGGCAGCACTAAGGAAATAGCTCGTTACCGTCTAGATATTATATTTTATTTTCTTTTATTTTCACTAAGTCCCGGGTTGTTAATTATATAAAGGAGGGATAGGCGGCCAGGCATAGTTGCTAGTGCCATAAATAGAGCTTAATAGAGTTAGGGAATTGCGTTATAGGGCGCTATTATACACTATAGTTTTTCTTTTTATATATATAGCCTCGGCTAAAATAGAGATTTCTAATAACGCCTATAACTTATTACTAGTATAATAATCGGCTATGCCGAGTCTAAGTTAGATATCGTAGACTATACGCCCAGGGGAAGCCCGCGGGACACAGGGCTTTATCTCTCCCGGGGAATATACTACGCACTACTATCCGGCACTATACCAGGACCTAAAACCAAATAGCTCTAGAATAGTCCTAGCACTATACGGGCATTAAACCCGTATAGCGCTGGATTAGTGCTAGCCCTATACTAGCACTAAACCAGTATAGCGCTGGACCGGTGCTAGCACCGTCCTAGCACTATACCCAGTATAGCACCCAGCCTTAGATAGGCCGAGGTTCCCCCGTAGATATATATAGCCGGAACCTCGCCCTCTCTCTTAGAGAATCCATCCTATTTATATATTATTTCCTGCACCCTAAGGTTACATAACTTTAATCCTCTCGTAGGTCCTATAGTACTGGCTAGCCAGAGATATATACGGTTAGTGCATATTAAAAGATATCGTGATAAATCCGGAATATATGTATACCGTTACCGAGTAGCCGGAGCCTAAGTTATTCCATGATATCTAAGTTTTCCTTAGCTTTACTAAGTTTTATATAAGGCTTATTAAGGGATACTTTAGGGTAATAACGCTGTTAACTATACTATTAAAAGGTACCTAAGCGGGTAAAAAGAAGTGACCTTTTAAGTTCCTAGATAACGCTAAGAGGGCGTTTAAATTAGTAAAGGTTATTTTCTCGTCGGCGATTATCCTACGGTAGTAGAACCCGGTACTAGATACTAGAGTCGAGACGGACGCCTTAAATAAGGCTATTTCCGGGATCCTGAGTTAGAAGTATAGGACTGGATAGCGACCGGTCGTTTATTGCTTACGGAAGCTTTCTAAGATAGAGTAACAATAGGGTATCGAGTAGTAGGAGCTATTAGCTATAATAAAGAGCCTTAAGTATTAGCGTTATTATCTTAAAGGTATAGGATAGGCGTTTATAGTGTTAATAGAGTATTAGACGTTTAAGAGTATACTAAACGCGGCGGCACAGGACATTTATAAAAGCCTTACTAGATAAGTATACCGATTATCGTTATTCGACTTTAAGATTTAATACTGCCCGGGTAAAATAAACCCGGTAAATGGGCTATTGAGACGGCCGGATTATATAGTGGATAAGACGCTATATAATAATATGGTTCTTACCTTATTATAAAGACTATAATTAGTTAGCGACCTCCTAATAAGCGTTTATGAATGGATCACGAGTATTTACCTTACCCTAATAAGTAACGCGGTAAAGATCGTATACGTTTAAGCTACTCGGGTAACGCTACCCGAATAAAGGCGTAGTAAATATAAGCGGGTATAGACTCTATAGGAGGGGGCCCTGCCTATCTTAAGAAATAAGGACGGAAAAGGGCTATAGCCACTATATCCTAATAACGGTACCTAGGGTATTATTATCGCCGCTATTACCTACTCCCGAATATAAGATATACGGTATAGGGCGACTACCTAGTAAAGGCTCGCCGATAAGTTACCGACGCCTAAGGCTAAAGCTAGAGTTATTATAATACCGGATTAGTATAGTATATATTCTATAGCTAAAGAGCTAGCTAGGAATAAAACAGTAGGTCGGTATACTATTAGTAAGGAACTAGAACATCTGATTCAAGGGCTATAGATTATTAACCCGGATTATATATCCTTAATTACGAATATTTACCGAGGGACCGCAAAAACAGCGGGGTACTCTCTTAGAGAAAAGGACGTGCTACTATTTAAAGGACGGTTTGTACTACCTATATAGGGCTCTCTAAGGGCAGAAGTTCTGCGGTAGAAGTATAATAACCCTAGGGCTAGGTATATAGGAGCGAATAAGACGCTTAAGCTAATTTCGAGAATGTTTAATCAGGTAGACTTAGCGGCGGATATTCGCGATTATATCGCTATATATTTGGCGTGTTAAGTAGTATAAGTGCTATGATATAAGCTATACGGTTAGCTATAAACGCTATCGTTACCTATATATCCGTTTTAAGAGATTAATGCATTTTTTACTGGTCTGCCGCCTATAAAAGAGGCCGATAGATAAGTATACGACGCTATCCTGATAGTCGTTAACCGGTATATAAAGTATACTCTGTTTATTCCTATATAAAAAGACCGAATAGCACCCTAGCTAGCGGCGCTATTATATAAGGAGATTAACTGCAGATTCGGTAGCCTAGAGGGTATAGTGATACACCGGGATAAGCTATATACTAGCTACTTTTTGATAGAGTTCTACCGTAAGCGGGTAAACACTTAGCGACTATCTACTATATACTACCCGTAGAAGGATAGTTAGACGGAATAAACGTATTAGTTCCTAATTAAGTACTTATAAACGATCGCCGGTAATATAATAATATAGTAGCCTATTGAGTTATTAAAAGCAGGGTTAGCTTATAATAATAGCGAGTATTCCTTATTTAGTATCTTATTATATAATGTGGAATGGAATTTATATCTCATAAATTCGATTCGAAGGAGTTAACCGACGCGCAACTTAAGTAAAAACGATGAAACTAATTGGAGAAGGAACGTAACTCCCTCCTTTATACCGTGATAGCACCGAGTAGAAGCCGTAGTGCGGACGCAGGGCTAGATACGATAAAAAGAGTAGTAGTGACCGGCCTACTACCTAAAGATTCTTTAAACCGCCCCTACTAATAGCGACCACTACTCGACTCTTACCGCCCAAACTAAGGTAATCCCGTATATAACCGAACTAAGACCGATACAGGGGCTCCGCTGGCCCCTAGAATAAAAATCCAATAAGTTAAGGCGTTCATCTAAAGTCTACTAGCTAATAGGAATATAATAAAGTAGGTTATAGAACTAATAAAGAAGCTTATTAAGCTACGCTACCTTAATAGCTAGAGCGTTAGAACGACCTCGATTATACACCTTTATACTAATATATAGAGTACGATTAGGGAGGAACTCCGAAAAGGAATAAAGCCGACCTAGACTATAATAGCCGTAACGCCGCCTACTATTACACCCCTATAGGACCTAGCCCCCCCTAAAATAATTCTAGCTTAATACTACAAAGGACTAATTATTAAATATAGAGACTAGCTAGACTAGGCACTCTAAGCCTAGTCGCTAAAAGAGATTATCTAAGCTATAAATATAGCCGCTAGCCACGATAACGCTATAACGGCTTAAAGATTACCTAGTAGCGATATATATCTAACCTTTACTAAAGGGCGATAATAATAGTCTGCCTTCGCTAACTATTAGGTTAAATAACCCTTCGGCGCTAGAGCTAAAATAGCTACCTTAACCTATCTAGTCCTAGTAGAAGCTATACCCCGTTTAATCCTAGGCCTGCTAAGTAAAAATAAGCTTTTATAGTCCTTATATACCTTTAATCCTAATATAAACATATACTAAGTAAGCACCCGGCTCCCTGGATAGGGTACCGGTAAGGTAGCGATACTATTTATTAAGACTACCTTACCAGAAGGCGTAGAGAATCTTATATAAAATAGCCCTCTATGAAAGGGCAGTAGCTACCTATATAAACCGTATAACCCTGATATAAACCTCTTATAATACTTTAACTATTTATAGTTCGAGTATAAAGCTACCTAGAGCCTAGAGACAGAGAGATACTACCGCTATTACGGTAAACCCGAGTCTACTCAGCAGAATAAGTTCGAAAACTACCTAGCGTTGGCCCCAAGGGCCGCCCGGAGGTATATCGTATATAATAAGAACCACGATACCTTAAATAATATATACTAAGTTAAGAAATAGGAAGCCGTGAGAGCCTAAGATGTATATAAGTATAACGAGATAATCACAGACCTATCGGCATATAGTCGGACCGATGGCCGCGCGTGGACCACTAATCCGAACCTACCTCTATACACACGTTAAGGGATGAGTTTAATCCCTTTAGTTAAAGTCTTAGTTTAAAGTCAGCGCTTAATTAACGAATATACTATGATCACTCTGCGATACTAAGCTATTAAGACTTTTCTATAATATCCTTTTCTTAACTAAAGTCTACGGACTTTGCTTTCGTTATAATTCTTTAACTTCCATACCTTTAAGGTACTTAGCCCGAAGATACCACTAAGAAGGACTCGAGGAACGGGTGTCCCCCCGGGGGGAGCTAATAAGGCGGACGCCGAGCAGGCGCCCGTTATACTGAAGCTAATAATAATAGTGCCTAAGCAGGGACCGGATAAACATAAGGGGTTAACGGATACGCCGGTTATGCTTAGTCCCAAAGATAGTGGGTTATAGGCCGATCGACGATCCGTCGCTAGCCCCTCGACGTTAACGTAAAAGGCGTTAAGTATAATATTTTCGTAGTATCTTTAGTAATAAAGCAAGATTAATTACGTAATTATAGAGAAGCTCGCCGAGTAACTAGCGCCCCGGCGTGATTATAAAAAACCGCCGATATATAATTATAAGCTAATTAAAGAGTTATCTATAGTTATTAAAATTAATAATTAGTTAGTAGCGATTAAGGCTAGGAACTAGTTTAGGCCTAGTGCCTTAGTGCTATAATAGATTAAATAGGCTTTAGTGAAGCTCGAATATACCTTCTAGATGTCCTAGAGGCAATATACTAGGAAGATCGCTAACCCGAATTAGGATACCTTTACGGCGTTTATTTAGTAAGAGTATTTATGCCGCGATATATAACGGTACTATTACCGTAAGGAACTTCGTAAGCTATAAGTAACCGGCGATATAACGCCGATAAAGCTATTTAATTAATAGGATAACCTATATAGGCTATTAGGCTAGGAGATAAGCGGAAGCGAAGAGTATATATATAACTATTTTAGTTAACTGCCTCTACGTATTAAGGATAAGATACGAGAGCGGAGAACTAAAGTAGATAAGGTCGTGACGCTAGCTTAAAAGGCATAGCTATTTTAGGATATAAGCCTTATTAAGAAGGCGAGTAGTAAGCGATCGGATACCGGTCGTAAAAGGACCTTATCGAACTTCTAGCGTTTAGATAGCCGCTTAAGCCGGGTAAGTACTCCGGTAACTAGTCGGTATACGCCCGCTAAGCCAGGTAAGACGGGCTTAAAGGGGGCGCACCTAACGGGTTAAAAGGTATCGGGCTTAGGCCCGGAGCCGTTATAAGTATAGCCTAGCGCGCGTGCCTTTATAAGCGAGTGCTATAACTATAGTAAAAAGGGTTACCGTTCTAAGGGCTACTATAGTAATAAGGAATAACGGATAACTGATAACGGGGCGGTAAAGGCTCGTGCTAATATTAGTAATATACACGCTATATACTATAACCTCGATAATACTATTCGGGTCAGAGAACTCTATTCGTTAAAAAACGAGTCGGTATAGGTAATAAGGGGGCTAGACCTATACCCGATAACCGGCCAGCGATTATAATTAGCGAGATAACAAGATCTATAGCGATAGTAATCCGTTACGGAAAGGAGATTAAGTTTAGTATAGATTTAGATACCTATACGTAGGTGGATATTATTAGCCCGGCGTTAGTGGAACACCTAGGGTTAAAACCGCTTTTAGAGATTAAGACTCTAGAAATTAAAGGCTTTAACGGTAACCCGGTAAGGGTCCGCGGAGTATACGGCTTAGCTTTCTATCTACTATATATAGAAGGACGGCCACGCTTACTAAAAAGGGTCTTCCTGTATACACATCGACCTAAGGGTACCGGATAATTACTATTCTCGAATACTAGTATAGGTTAGGAGGGTATTATAATTAATACGGCTCGCTAAACGTTTATTTATAGGCCGATCTTAATTATAGACCCCGAGCTATAGGCTTATAAGGCTATCGAAAAGCGGGTAAAGGCGTATATTATATATATCGCTACCGCTACTATTATCGTACCGGGGGCGCCGGATATAACTATTCCGTTTATAAATAATAATAAGGTGATACACGGACTAGTCGTCGAGCTCCCGCTAGAAATCGCCGACTACTAGGATATGTTTTTAGAGTAGGCCGCGAAGGAGCCACCCTTACTAAAGGACGCCGAATATATAATTAACTTATAAGACAGGAAGGAACCGCTATTCGGGCCGTTATATCCCTTATCTTAAGCCTAGCTAGAGGAGCTAAAAAGGTATATCCCCGAAAGGATAGCGAGTAGTCGTATTTAACGGTTAATAAGCCCTATAGGCTTACTAGTGCTATTTATACCTAAGAAGGATAGTAGCTTATAACTATGCGTTAATTATTAAGGGTTAAACGCTATAACGATTAAGAATAGGTACCCTCTACCCCTGGTCGGCGAGCTATTAGATAGGCTTACTAGGGCAAAGTACTTTTTTAAGGTGGATATCCGAGATATCTATTATAGGGTCCGGATTAAAAAAGAGAACCGCTAAAAGACGGCGTTTAGAACGCGATATAGGCACTATAAGTATATCGTTATATTATTTAGGCTAACGAATACTCCGGCTATATTCTAGGCGTATATTTACTAACCGCTTACTGGTTTACTAAATATATATTATATTACGTACCTAGATAATATCCTTATATATTTTATATTAAAAGAATAGTATATAAAGGACCTAAAGAAGGTCTTAGATCGGTATTATAAGGCCTAGCTATACGCGAAGCTATCGAAATGCGATTTTACTATAACTAAGTAGACTTCTTAGGGTTTATAGTAACCCGCGAAGGTATTGCAATAGATCCGGAACGCGTATATATAGTCGCCGAGTAGCCGGCGCCTAAGTTATTCCGGGATATCTAAGTTTTCCTTGGTTTTACCAATTCCTATAAAAGGTTTATTAAGGGGTACTCTAGAGTCAGGATACTATTAACTATGCTACTAAAAGGTAGTTAAGCGGGTAAGAAAAAAGGGCCTATTAAGTTCCTAGATAATACTAAGCGGGCGTTTAAATTTTTAAAGGTCGCCTTTAGGTCGGCGATTATTATACGGCACTAGAACCTAGTACTAGATATAAGGGTCGAGATGGATGCCTTGAATAAGGCTATTTCCGGGATCCTGAGTTAGAAGTACGAGACTAGATAGTAACGAGTCGCTTACTTCTCGCGGAAGCTTTCCGAAACAGAGTAACGATAGGGTATAGGATAATAGAAGCTATTAGCTATAATAAAGAGCCTCGAGTATTAGCGCTATTATCTTAAAGTCACGGGATAGGCGTTTATAGTACTAATAGACTATTAGGCGCTTAAGGGCGTGCTAAACGCGCGGGCGCGGGACCTTCGCGGAAGGCTCGCTAAATAGGTATACCGATTATTATTATTTAACTTTAAGGTTTATTACCGCCTAGGTAAGATAAACCCGGTAAATAGCCTATTAAGACGGCTAGATTATATAGTAGATAAGACGCCGTATAATAATATACTTCCTACCTTATTATAAAGATTATACTTAGTTAGCGACCTCCTAATAAGCGTTTATTAACGGATCGCGAGTATCCACCTTACCCTAATAAGTAAGACGGTAAAGAAAGTATACGTTTAAGCCGCTCGGGTAACGCTACCCGAATATAGGCCTAGTAAACGTAAACGGGTATAGACTTTATAGGAGGGGGTCCTGCCTAGCTTAAGAGATAAGAATAGAAAAGAGCTATAACCCCTATATCCTATTAACGGTACCCGGCGTATTATCGTCGCCGCTATTACCTGCTCCTAAATATAAGATATAGGGTATAGGGTGACTACTTAGCGAAGGGTCGCTAATAAGATTTCGCTAATATTTAAGGCTAAGGCTAGGGTTACTATAATACTGGATTAGTATATCCCACGTTCTATAGCTAGAGAGCTAGCTAGGAATATAACGGTAGGTCGGTATACTATTAGCGAGGATCTAAAAGATCTAGTTAAAGGGCTATAAGCCACTAACCCGGATTATATATCCTTAATTAAGAATATTCGCTAAGGGACTAAGAAATAAGCTGGGTACTCTCTTAGACAAAAGGATATACTACTATTTAAGGGATAGTTAGTACTACCTATATAGGGCGCCTTAAGGGCAGAGGTCCTATAATAGCATTATAATAACCCTAGAGCTAGGTATATAGGGGCGAATAAGATGCTTAAGCTGATTTTAAGGAAGTTCTACTAAGTGGATTTAGTGGTGGACGTTCGCGATTACGTCGCCGTATATTTAGCGTATTAAGGGTAAAGTTACTATAATATAAGCCGTATAGTTAGCTATAAACGCTGCTATTACCCATGTATCCGTTCTAAGAGATTAGTATAGATTTTATCACGGGTCTGCCGCCTATAAAAGGGGCCGACGGATAAATATATAACAATATCCTAATAATTATCGACTAGTATATAAAGTACGCTCTATTTATTCTTACGCGGAAGGACCTAATAGCACCCTAGCTAGCGGCGCTACTATAGAAGGAGATTAAGTGTCGATTCGGTAGCGTAAAGGGTATAGTAATAGACCAGGATAAGCTATTTATAAGTTAGTTTTAGATAGAGTTCTATTATAAGCGGGTAAATACTCGGCGACTATTTACTATATACTACCTATAAATAGATAGTTAAACGGAATAAATATATTGGTTCTTAATTAAGTATTTACGAATAATCGCCGGTAACACGACGATATAGTGGCCTGTTTAGTTATTAAAGGCAGGGTTCGCCTATAATAATAGCGAGTATTCCTCGCTTAGTTTCTCGCTATATAAAGCGTTATACGGGTACTATTTATATATAGTAGAGTATATCCGACCTAGGTATAATACCCGGGTATAGGGCGTTCGAGAACGTATTAAAAAGCTAGCGGAGGTTCGGCGGAAGGTCCGCGAATACTAGGCGCGTACCACGGAGCACTAGGCTCGGCACTATAATAAGCGCTACTAACTAAAGTAGTATAAGGTAAGCGACGTTATTAGACTACCCACGAAGAACTTCCGGTTCCGGTAAGGGTTAAAGCTAGCACCACGATATATTCGGGTATAGGTAACTAAAAAAATCGGCGAGTAGGCGTATAGGGTTCGCCTTTCTATATAGTATATAAGGATACACGATATATTCCCGGTATCCTTATTAGAACTATAGAAAGACCGAGTAGCCGTAAAGCTATTAGCGAAGGATCTCCCGCTTCTAGAGGAGGAGTAAGATAAATAGGAGGTAGAAGATATCGTTAGTTATAAAGAAGAATAAGGGAAAACGTTCTATCTTATAAAGTGGGTAAGCTAGCCGGTAGAGTATAATAGCTAGGAACTAGAGGACCACCTAGAAAACGCTCTAGAGATCAGGAAAAGGTACTAAAAGTATAACACATATATATATATAAAATGTAGGACGACTATAAGACGGTATAAGGCGCTAAAGGGTCGTCGGATATAAATATAAAAACTTAATTATAGGTTATAATAACCTTTTCCTTAATAATAACTAGATAAAATAGGGTTAAGCCCTAACTAACCCTAAAATTATAAAAGTATCCGTATAAAGTTTAACGCTATTTCGGGCGATTACTACCGGCGATTACTCGGCGAATAAAAAGTAACTAATCACTAAAACCGCGGAAATCGGTTTCGGCGTTGTTATCGTTATTAGGGGCCGTCTAGGCGGCGGGGGCACGATAATAAGACGTACGAATACGCTGATAGGGGATATCGTCCTCGTTTAATAAGGTAAACGCCGGTGGCGTGTATACGGTACCGCTAGTAGGAGCTGGGGTGTTAGTGGCCGACGAGGCGGCGGAGGCTTAACGATAAGCAGAGCGGCGGGGGCGAGCTATAGCAGGATAAGGAGCAGGTTTAATAACCTCGTTAACGCTATCACTAAAAGAGTTATTATCACTATCGACGGAGGTATAACTATAGTAAGTAGCCGCTAAAGGATAAGCAAAGCGATAAGCCAGGGCAGGATATCGAGGATTATTAATAGCCGCTAAGAGGTTAGCGAGTCTATCTAAAGATAGAAATGCCTTAAGGCCTCGAAGGCGATCCTTACGATTAAAGGGGCGGTAACCGCTTATCGCTAAATCCTTAATAAAAGAAATAAGCGATTTAACGTCGCGGAGGTTATCCTTGCGAGGCGGGCGGGTTTAGTCTAGTAACGCCGACGCTTCGGCGTTATTAATACAACTAAGACGGTATATAAAGTTAACCGTTTATTTATTTATTTATTTATCTTACTCCGCTATCCTATCTTAATCTATATATATAAGAGCCTGGTTAGGCTATACGGTCCTTCCTAGATTACTATAGAGGGGAAAAACCCTAGGGTAAAAAACCTCTATACACTTCCTAATAGTGGAGTGGTGCCACCGCGGGGCCGACGTGGCCCCGATTCCACCGCGTTACGTATCTAGATTATACCTTTAGTCTAGTGGCTAACGGGAAGGAGCAGGCTAAGGTATAGGTTAGCCTAAGTAAAAGGGTAATTAGGCCTCCCGGGGAGGTCGGCTAACCCCGAAGGGCTGCCGAAAGGCGTTTATAGGAGGACCGCCGAATACGGCCCCTTATATCCCTAGGGGGCTAATCCCTTATTTTATCGTTAAAATAATAAAGCAGGAAGGCGCTACCTGCCTCCTTCGAGGCAGGTGCCTTCTAAATCCGGTAGGCAGGGCAGGGCCCCGCCTATAATCGTAGATAATTAATAGATATCCTCGCCCTTTTCTTTTTCCTCTTCCCTTTCCTTCTTTCTATAATATAACCGATCCCTTTATAGGTTATCCGCTAGCCACCCCCGCGCCCGTTCCCGTGTATTTTCCGTAGCGGCGCCTTATTACTAATAGCGCGGCTTTATAGCGTTATTTTTCTTTTCTAGTTAATTTATAATAGCGGTATATAGCTTAAGTGGCGGGCTTATAGTAGGGTTATAGTAAAGGTGGCTAATAGGCTAGGTAGCCGAATAATATAAGAAATAAGTAATAACGATAATAATTAAATTATAGGTGGTCTAATAGCGTAGTAGTGCCTTTACGGGCGCTCCCTAATACTAACTCTAGATACCGCCTAAGAAGATATTACCTAAGACGGGTAAGAGTAAGAAGAAAACGCCTGCCGGTAATAGTTATATATATAAGGCCGGGTCTATTCGTGTTATACTATACGTGGTTAAGGTAATACCGATATAGGAGCTTAGTGGCTAACTTAGGGTAGGTGTTTACGCTATACTAAAAAGCTTAGGGGTAATAAGCCTAAGAATATAAAGAGATACGCTAATACTACCGGTACGGGTATAGCCTGCGTTTAGTACGCTAATAGCCGTTAGACGTGCTAGAATATAAGTCGATTCGGGGTTAAGACGGTGCTACCTTAGTATTATTAGGGAGTTATCGGGCTTAAGCTAATAATAGATAGGTGGGTAGTAGGTCCCCTTATCCGCTAAGAAATACTAATTACGCCTTATAAACCGTTACGCGGCCTTCTTAACGGTAATAGCCGCCGGTGATAGTATCGCCGCTATAAGTAGACTTTTTTTAGTACTATAATGGTATATTACTAACTTCTTATATAGGCCTAGTAGCGATTAAAGGAGGCTAGCGCCTTTTTTATACGGGCTATTAACTACGCCTAGCCCTCCGGTTATACTACCGGTAGCACCTTATCAGCGTCTTAAGGACGTATATTAGCTAAAGTTAATAAAAAGCTTAATCTAATTCTAGAGTATTTTATAAATAGTCTTATTACGGTGGCTTAGTAATGCCTATAGCTAACTCCTTATAGGGCCTTAAATACGCTCCTAATAATATTAGCGCTTTTAACGATAATACTGTTAATAATACCGTTACGGGTACCTCCGCTAAGGAGGATAATTTAAACGATACCTCTAAGTAATAGGGGTAGGGTAGTAGCTTATCGGTGCTAAGGGGGTCCCGGCCTAGAATAGGCCCCTAAAGATAACTAATAATATCCCGCGCGGTGCCGCGTTTATCCTATTATTATACCACTATATTCTTATAAGCGGTTATAATTTCGAGGGCTAGCCGGAAGTCGTTTAGCCTTTCCTACTAAAGGAACCACTTCGCGATTACCCTAGCTTCGGACTTATATTCGAGTACGTTATAAAGGTCTCCCCTTATCGTAAGTAGTCTCCTAACGGCCCCGAAAAGGTCTTATCGCGCTTTATCCTGGATATTTTAGCACTAGAGGATTATATACTCTGCTATTTCGGCCCCCTTATCGCTATAAGGGTAGCGTGGTATTAGGAAGCCGGGGACCCTAGCCTTAGCTAAGAAGGCTCTTAGGCCTAGCTTCTCTATCCGGATTTACGTAAGCGCCGAGCTCTATAGTTTAAGGAGGCCTTTATATTTCTAAAGGGCGCGCCGCGTTAGGGGACGGTTCGGCGCTATTACGGTATAGGTATAGTGGTTCCGGCCTTACGTCCAGGACCGGCCCTAATCCTTTAGGAGAGCTTTATAAGGGGTAATAGCGGGGCTTCCGATCCAGGTTATTAGAGCGGCGTTCTAGGCAGTCCAGGCCAGGGCGGCCTGGGTCCTATAGTGTCGCCTCGGTGCCGTAAGGGCGCGCGTCGCGGCGTGAGCTCCGGCTAATAGTCGTTCCGCGGCCCCCTCTTCCTAGATACGGAGGACCTTCTGCGCACTAAGGCGCGAGAGGTAGAGGTTAAGAGGGGGGATAAAGGTCTCCTTTAAGTTAACCGTTATTATAGAACACATGGATAAAATCTCGTCTAAAACTAATATTTACGACTACTAACTATTAGGAATATAGCCGAATAGTCAGCGACTAAAAAACTTATATCTTTAGCGGTAAGCTTTTTTTTACCGCGGTCTATAACTACGCGGAACTATTTACAGGCCTTAGAGATACGCTTATAAGAGCGACGCCGGGCTATCGGCGTTAAATTATTATATATTATATAAATACGCTTACTACGAGTATATAGTAACTAAGCGGCACCTAGCATAAAATCGGGGATCTAATAACTAATTAGTATAGAAAAACGCCGAAGAATCGGCGAACCTATAGCGACGCATTATTAATAACCCCGGGTATAGGCAACGTAATAACTAGCTCCTATACTATCGCCGGCCTTATCGAGGTAGTCGATACTAATATATAAATCTAGTCGGGAAATATAAAATAAGCAGGGCGCTTTGTCCCTAATAATAGATTCCTAACCTTCGTTAGGATCGTGCTATAGCTTATAAAAAGAAATTATAACTTATAAGTTAACCGACGATATAAGGGCGAGCGGTCGGCGTTAATATTAGTGATAAGGAGATAAAAGGAAGATAGGCAGAATGATCGCTATATAGTTAGCGATTATAATAGTGACTAAATATAGTTATAGGAGGCGAATCAAAAGCTATAAGGAAAATCACGCGAGGAACTATATACTTATCGCCGAACGGTTACCTAAGGCTAGGCATAATATCCGCGAAAGATTAGATAACTATAGGCAATAATAATAAGCATCGCGGAGTTTTTATAGTAATATTCGGATAAATTACGAGGCATATAGTCGGTAATAGAACGCCGACGAGCAGGTAAATAAAGGAGCGGCCACTCTTTTTTCCTACAGGTTTTTAATAAGGGCTCGTATAGAACTAAATAGAGAGAGATAATTAATGGCGATAAACGCGTAATTAAAGGCATCACGATAATGTAAGTCTATAGGACTAGACTTATTAGGGGGGGCAGTGTAATGAGATAATCGTAGACCTATCGGTATATAGTTAGACCGATAGCCGCGCACGGACCACCGATCCGAACCTAGCTCTACACGCACGTTAAGGGATCAGTTTAATCCCTTAAGTTAAAGTCTTGGTTTGAAGTTAGCGCTTGATTAACGAATATACTACGACCGCTGTGCAATACTAAGCTATCGAGCCTTTTCTGTGATATCTTTTCCTTGACTAAAGTCTACGGACTTTCCTTTCGTTATAATAAGTACCGGGGTAAGACAATTCGATACTATAAGATAGACTAAAGCGGCGTACCCGCGACCCCGCCTCCACTATCCTTTACCCTCCCCCCCCCCCC